>NC_136490.1:197500-205000 GCF_053919585.1 Euprymna scolopes | reverse complement strand
ACATATATATATACATATATATACATGTATATATATGTATGCATATGTATATTTATATATACATGTATATACATATATATGCATGTATATATAAATATACATATACATATGTATACATATATATACATGTATATATAAATATACATATACATATGTATACATATATACACACATATATATATAAATGTATATATGTACATATATACATATATGGTGATTGTCATATCTTGGCAGAAGAAGACCATCTTTCCCTTGCTTTATTGTTGAATATTCATTAATTTTCTTGTACTTTTGAAATATTATTATTTTTATTTGTTTATTTTATTTTATTTTTTTATTTGTTTTTTTTTATTATATATATATACACATTTATACACACATACATATATACATGTGGAGATGTAATCAAGATGCATCAATTTCTATCTACTTTGGGAACGAAGATGGCTCTTCAGACCACAGCTGCTCTTACAAACTCTTTTGCAAAGGTCACACTTTAGCTGAGATTGAGGAATGCCAACTTGTGCTACTCTACTGTGGACGTTCATATTACGCTTCAGGCCTCCACTCGATTTACATACCACAGAGCAAACAGAACATCTGTGCCCCGCAGTGTTTTCCCCATGAATGAAAGATTGATCTCCATGTGATCGCTTGTGGCTAGCTAGGCCTGCTCCGGATAAAGTCATTTTACCGCATAAATCACAGATGTGGTTCTGCATGAAATCCTCCGACAGACCTGATAGATCTGACAGATTTTTCTTCTGGATATCACGCGTCATTTTTGCATGCTCATATTTTTTCTTCTCAAAGCTATCACAGCCATGATAGACCAAGAAGCGCCACTTTTTACAATCATTGGAAGCACTTTCCCAACTGAACACGTCAATTCCAAGAGATTTAAGATTATCTTTGATGTTATTCCTAAAGCATTTCCTGGATTTATGTTGTGGACGCTTTCCTTGTGTAATTTCACCATAGAACAGGCGCTTTAGCAATCTCGTCATCCATCCTTGTCAGATATCCAGCCTACCTCATCTGATTGCGTATAATCAACTTCCCGATACAATGTACATCAGCTCGCTTGATAACATCCATATCAGGTATAAAAGCGCTCAACCTGATGCCCAGAATGTGTCTCAGAAATTTCTGGTGCACTCTCTCCATGACTTTTATGTGTCTACCATAAGTTGTCCAGGCCTCAGAAGCGTAAAGCAAGGATGGTAAAATACAAGATTGATAGACACTGATCTTTGTATGAAGAGTTATATTCCTGTTAGACCACACTCGCTTTTCTAAGCCACCAAAAGCTTTAGTGAGACGCTGTATCCTATAGTTGATCTCAGCATCCAGGGTTCCATCTCTGGCAAGAGTACTACCCAAATACACAAATGTGTCAACCACGGCAAGTCTCTGGTTGTTGATAAAAATGTTTGGTTCCACATACAAACCACCAGGTGGAGGTGTGAACATGACTTTAGTCTTCTTAAGACTAATAGTAAGCCCAAAAGACGCACAGCCCCCTGAAAAAAGATCCATGATACCCTGCATATCCCTCTCACTATGGGCTACGAGATCGGCGTTATCCACATAAAGCAATTCACGAACCAGATGCTGAAAGGTCCTTGTAGAAGCATGAAAACGACAAAGATCAAAGACCTTACCTGTGGTTCTGAAATGCAAACAAACCCCCAGAAAACATTCCCTAAAGGCATAGGAAAGCATAGTTGCAAAATAAATAGAAAAAGTGTAGGTGCTGCGATATCACCCTGCTTCACACCACAGCCAACTGAGATGGGTTCTGATAGACATCCATTAAAGTTCAGGCGAGCCTTCATATTAGTGTGGAGCTCCCTGAGTAATCATAGAAATTGAGGTGGGCATCCCAACTTCCCCAGAATTATCCATAGGGCATTTATGTTCAACGTATCGAAAGCCTTAGTCAAATCAACAAAAACCTGATAAAACGGAACACAGTGTTTAGTACATTTCTCCTGCAACTGTCGAGTAGAGAGGATCATGTCCGTAGTTCCTCTGCACGGAGGAAAGCCACTTTGGCTTTCTGGAATGACGGATAGACAAATATACGTTAACAATATATTGAGTAGAACTCTGGAAAATACGTTGCCAACTGCTTCCAATAAACTTATCCCACGATAACTTCCACAGTCACATATATATTCACATGTATCTATATATATTCACATATATACATTCATATATATATATATATATATATATATATATATATATATATATATTCACATATATATATATTCACATATATTCACATATATATATATTCACATATATTCACATATATATATTCATATATATATATATATACTCACATATATTCATATATATATATTCACATATATATATTCACATATATATATATATATTCACATATATATTCACATATATATATATTAACATATATATATCTACATATATATATATTCACATATATATATTCACATATATATATTCATATATATATATATATTCACATATATATATATATATATATTCACATATATATATTCACATGTATATATTAACATATATATATTAACATATATATATTAACATATATATATTAACATATATATATTAACATATATATATTAATATATATATATATATATTAACGTATATATATTCATATATAGATATATTCACAGATATATATATATTAATATATATATTCATATATATATATTCATATATTAATATATATATTCATATATATATATATATTCATATATATATATTCATATATTAATATATATATTCATATATATATATATATTCATATATATATATTCACATATATATATAGATTCATATATATATATATTCATATATATATATATATATATTCATATATATATATTCATATATATATATTCATATATATATATATATATTCATATATATATATATTCACATATATATTCATATATATATATATGTATTCATATATATATATTCATATATATATAATCATATATATATAATCATATATATATAATCATATATATATAATCATATATATATTGATATATATACATTCACACATATATATATTCACATATAGATATATTAACATATATATAGATATTCATATATATATATTCACATATATATATATACATTCACATATATATATATATTCATTTATACACATATATTCACATATATATATATATTCCCATCGTAATATTCACACAAATATATATATATATTCACACACATATATATATATTCACAAACACATATATATAGAGATAGATATTCATATATGTATATATTCACATATATATATATTCATATATATATATCCATTTATATATATCCACATATATATATTCACACACATATATATATATATTCACAAATATTCATATATATATATATTCACAAATATTCATATATATATATATTAACAAATATTCATATATATATATTCACATACATATAGATATATATTCACACACACATATATATATATATTCACACACACATATATATATATATATTCACAAACACACATATAAATATATATTCACACCCACGCACACATATATATATATTCACACACACACACATATATATATATCACACACACACACATATATATATTCACACACACACACATATATATATATTTTTTCACACACATATATATATTCACACACATACATATATATATATATATTCACACACACACATATATATATATTTTCACACACATACATATATATATATATATATTCACACACACACATATATATTCACATATATATATATTCACACACATATATATATATTCACATTTTTATATATTCACACACACATATATATATTCACATATATATATATATTCACACACACACATATATATATTCACATATATATATTCACACACACATATATATATTCACATATATATATATATATTCACACACACACATATATATTCACATATATATATTCACACACACACATATATATTCACATATATATATATATATATATATATATATATATATATATATATATATATATTTAAAAGAGTGTAGCCATCAACAATTGTGGGTTTTTTTAAAGGTTTTCATCATATTTTTTATTTTAAAATATTTTTATAACGCGTTTCGAGCTTAGGGTGTGCTCTCTTCAGATATTTTCGTTAAAAGTTTTTATTTAAAATGGTAGTTTGTGGATATGCCTCCGCTGATATTAAATATGTTTTTCATAGTGGTGCGATGCGTGTGTTCAGTGTTTAGACGTTCTGTCTCCAACTTTAAGTGTTTCACTGTGACCGGTCAAAGTTAGTTTCAAAGAGTGTTTTTTAGTCCATATGGTGAAGGTTTTTATGGCTTCTTTAGGGTTCTTTTTTAAAGACTTTCTTTCCCCATGTATAGCATACACTCACACACAATCCCATACGCATACATATATATTCATGTACATGTACACATGCACACGCACACAGGCACACACACATACACACACGTACATACATAGAAATATATGGAGGAGCATACATATATACACATATACATACCCACCTACACACTCACACACGCACTCGCATACATCAACCGCTAACAATTATTTTTATTTTTTATTTTTTTATTATATATATATATATATATATATATATATATATATATATATATACACACAAACAACGAAAAAATACCTTTACTAAACACAAACAACGAAAAAATACCTTTACTAAACAACTAACACAAACAACGAAAAAATACCTTTACTAAACAACCCCTACCAAAACACCCCCACAATGCAACACAACTACCTGAGACATCACATAATTCAAAACACTACCTACAACTCTCACCCCTCATATCCCACACAAAGAAACAAACCCCTAAGGCACCTCCCCCATCAACGGGAACAATCAGAATATCCCATGCAACACCAATCCCAACAAACAGACCTCCCCTACAACAAACCCCGACAACACAACCCTATACAACAATGCATGTATCCTCAACAGCAACACCAATTCCAACTGAAACACAACTGTCCAACACAAAAAACATATAACGACAACCCATTCAACCATTTATCACTGAACCCTCACAATATTGTACACGACACTCATTTTACAAGGAGACATCACACCACCCTAAAACACACCACTCCTCGAAACAAGGAAACAAACAACTCCCAGCATTTTTTAGGAAGCCCCCAGGGAACAACAATTCCAGGTTAGAAAAAATTAGACCCAAAATCATCAATTTATCCACATACTCCTTATCAAAGAACGAAATGGAAATACTGAAGCTGGGCCTCAAATTCTGCCCCACCCCTAAAAGCAATATAGCAGAACTAAAAAAGGACCTTAAAGAATTCGAACGGAAATTTAGACTAATAGAAACACTAGATAACAAAGGGGACAAAGATGATTCTTTAGTAAAAAACAAATCAACATATTTCCCTAATAAACAGAACAACACAAAAGAACTAAACAGCTACTTCGAAAATCTCTGGAACCTTAACCTCCAAAAAAAACACAAAACCACAAGCAACCTCACACATAAGCAAAAACAAGCACTCGAAAAGATCCGTAATAATAATGACATAATAATAAAAGAAGCAGACAAAGGCAGTGCCGTAGTAATCATGGACAGAACGTATTATGAAACAAAAATTACAGAATTACTGGATGACAAACACTACTATAAACCCATTAGTACCAACATAGATAACACCACCATCTCAAAAATCACAAAACTTTGTACAACACACAACAAAATATTAAAAAAGAAAGAAAAGGACTTCCTCACAAATTTAATTACAAAGACCAACAACTTCTACGGACTGCCTAAAATACACAAATCTGGCACAATAAAACTTGCCATCGATACACAAAACTCAGAATATATTAGCGCTCCAAACCCTAGCGACCTTACATTTAGACCCATTGTAGCAGGACCAGCCTGTCCGACAAGCAGACTTAGCAACTTAATAGACATCTTATTACAACCTTTCACAGATCAAGTTAAGAGCTACATAAGGGACGACATCCATTTTCTCACTACCTTACCACATACAGTAGAAAACGGGACACTATTAGTTACATTTGACGTTAGTAGTTTATATAGTAATATACCCCATGAATTAGGAAAAGAAGCAATACTATTTTGGATCAACAGACACGCACAAACACTACATCCCAGATTCACAAAGCAATTCATTATCGATAGTATAGACATAATTCTAAATAATAATTCCTTCGAATTCAACAATACCAACTACATCCAAACACTAGGTACAGCAATGGGAACGAAAATGGCACCGACTTACGCAACCCTTACATTAGCCTACCTAGAAGAAACCCTATATAAAAAAATAGAACAAAAATTTGGCCACAGCACTAAAATACTGTTTGTAGAATCATGGAAAAGGTACTTAGATGACTGCTTCATCCTATGGAAACCCACATGGGGAGACATCACAGACTTACACACCATACTCCAGAACCTACACCCAAAAATTAAATTCACCATAGAACAAAGCTCTACAGAATTACCTTTCCTAGACATACTGATAAAGATTAAAGACAATAACATTATCACAGACATTTACCGCAAACCTACAGACACCCAACAATACCTACACTTTAAAAGTCACCACCCTAAAAGCTGCATAAAATCAATTCCCTACACCCTAGCACGTAGAATCTGCACCATAATCACGGACAATAACCTTCGAAAAATCCGACTCAAGGAACTACGAATAAATTTAAGAAAAAGAAAATACCCATCACAACTTATAGACAAAGGGATCCAACTTGCGACAAATATACCAGTAGAAGATTTGAGAACCCCTAAAGAACGAAACAAAGAACAAATCCTAACATACGTCTCCACACACAACACAAACAACCCTGAACTTTTCACAGAGATAACGAAAAACCTCGTCTTACTTAACCAAAACAGCAAACTAAACAATTTCCTTAAAACAACAAAAATAATAAAAAGCAAACGCCAACCCAAAAACCTAAAACGCATTCTTACCTCATCCAAACTCAATCAAGACGCAACAAAAGGAGTCACAAAATGCAACAAACAACGATGTGGAGTCTGCAACATAATATTAGAGGGAAACACATACACATTTGCGAACCCCATACAAACATTCAAAATTAAAAAAAACCTAGATTGCACCTCAAAAAACGTAATCTATGTAATAAAATGTCCAGCATGCGATAAATCCTACATAGGCGCTACAAAAAACCTTAGTAATAGAGTAGCCCTACACCGATCCAACATCAAAATCGCGGAAAATAGACACCTACATGTATCACAACATATACACGCATGCAGTGGAGGCAGATTCGAGATAATGCCCATCTTCCAAACTGACAACTACTTCTACTTGCTAACTCAAGAAAAAAATTTCATAACAAAGTTTAACCCCGCCTTAAACGTCTCTCCATAATTATACACATAAATAGGCAAA
>NC_136490.1:102500-190000 GCF_053919585.1 Euprymna scolopes | reverse complement strand
GATCTTGTGAAGTAAACCTTTATGCCATACCCTATCAAAGGCCTTTGATATGTCAAGAGAAATTGTCCTTGAAAGGTTGCCTCTGTCGAGAGATTTGCTAATCTTATGAGATATAACTGTAAGCACATCTGCTGTAGATCTAGCAGAACGGAAACCATATTGTGTTTCACTAAGAAGGTTATTTTTGCTGAGATGGTTGATTACTTCTGTATTTAACACAGATTCCAGCAACTTACCCATGACGCACAGGAGAATTATTGGTCTGTACTGAGAGGAGGATGAACGATCACCTGAATTCTTAAATACAGGGCATACTGATGAGATTTTCCAGGGTGATGGGAAGCAATTCTCCTTAAGACAACGTTTAAACAGTTTTGTAAGTATGAGTGCTAGTTCTGGTTGAAGTTTTTTGAGTACTATAATTGGAATATAGTCAGGGCCGGTTGCTTTACTGGAATCAAGGTTTTTGATTAGCTTGGCAACATCACATACAGATATTTGTATATCACATTGTGTGTTTTCTGATACAGGAGGAAATATTGGGGGTTGGCGGCCTTGGTCACAAAGGGTAGAATTAGCTGCAAAGTTCTTGGCAAAGAGTGTGGCTTTGTCTGATGCTGACGAGATTAACTCAGGTCCATTGATGATAGTTGGGATGGAGCACACACTTCTGTTCAAGATTCTGTTTGCAATTTGCCAAAACTGGTGGGAACCAAGCCGCTGCTCATCTACTTTGGACTTGACGGACTGAGCATACAACTCTCTTGCGTTCTGTATTACTTTCTTACAATGGTTGCTGGCAGTCCTGAAAGTGGCTTTAGTTTCCATACATCTATTACGTTGGAAGCAGTGGAAAAAGTGATTTCTGTGCGCAATGGCAGCAGCACATTCTGGAGAGAACCATGGCTGGCTGTTAGGTTTTTGCTGAAACTTTTTCGAGGGTATGAAATTGTCTATACCTACAATTAACCATTCTGTCAGGTCTGATGCTATAGAGGACACATCCTTTTTAAACATGGAACGCAGAGGAAAATCCAATATAAATGTACGGAAACTATCCCAGTCAGCCATAGTGTATCGATATACTGTACGATGGAGAGGTACGTCTGAGGACTTATTACATTTCATTTTTATCTTAATTGATACAACTGAGTGGTCGGAAGATCCAAGGGGAGACAGAACGGAAACTGAACATAGTTCAGGGCAAGTTGTAAGAAAAAGGTCTAGGAGACTTGCATACTGGTCGTCATTGTCGGGCACACGGGTGGGTTCATGAACATCTGAGTGAGATCATAAGCAATGGAGAAATCATGACAGAATCTCCCCTCATCATCGGTCTTGTTTGAGTGGGTCGACCATTCCACATTGTGAACATTGAAGTCTCCACATACGTGAATGTTAGCTGAAGGATATGCTGATAGAACTTGGTCAATTTTCTCAGATATGCTTTTAAAGATAGTAACTCCGCTGTTATGGGGGCGATAGAGAGTAAATATAAATGCCGTAGTGTGAGCTAGTGCTACTCGGAAGCACATATAGGGTAAGTTAGGATCTTCTTTGGAGATGTCCCTACCACATGGAAAGCCATCTTTTATATAGGCACATATTCCATGCCCATGACGATCTTGGGGTCAGTTTTGGAAGTTAGGTTAGAGTATCCTTTAATTACAAACTCATTTAGGGAAATAGACTGTCCAATTCCAGTTTCACTTAAAAATAAAAGGTCTGGTGTAGTCTCCTGTAATTGGGCTTCAACCTCTGGAAGGTTAGAACGTAGACCCCTGATGTTGGAGAAGGAGACATGGTAGTGGGGGTCTACGTTGGAAGTTTCAGATCCGGGTTTAATCGTGTATTTTTTCTTGAAACTTGTCATGATGGAATTTTGGAGTTTGTGGACTAGGTTGTCAGATTTGCTTAGAGCAGGACAGAGAGGGGAAACAAAGAGAGAAAAGTAACGAAGAATTTTTTTTTTGTAGCACATGATAAGATAAAGCCGTAACAATTACCCACAAGTATGGCATCGAGAGGCCCCACCAGAAGCTACTGCATGGTCCAGATTCCATTCACCAAATGGCAATACAGCAGCCCCAGTACTTTGCACCTGCTGATAGGACAGCCTTCTTAGTGGTTAATCCAAGGTTCGGGTCCCTGACTATCAGGCGGATAACGTCCGCCCAGATAAAACGTTTACCTCCAGCACCCTTACTAGTGACATGGCTACAAGGATAGACATAGAACAGAAATTTTCCGCCATCTTTGCCGACTGTTCACGCAAAATACTGCCAACCTAGAATACAGCTTTTTCTTTTCCCTTTGGCAGAAAAATCACTCATTAAAAAAATGAGGACTGAGTGACAAATAAAGAGAAGCGAGAGTAACGGGAGCTGCCGACAATGCTTCCACAAAACGTTCTCTACTCTCCTTTAAAAAAAAATCTATTAAGTATTGTACTTAATAAAAGTCCAACTGCCGTGTTTTTTAAAGGGAACGTATGGTGATAGATTACCCTCTCACGAAATAACAATGAGTACGATTTCCTAATCTGTTCATACAATCAACATGGTAGATATAATAAACATTTATGACGAGAAAACGCTATCATTAAATAAAACAATCAGGAGATAAAAATATAAATTAAGTACTGAAATAGAATGTAGGTATTAATATTAGAAATTAAAAAAAAATTTAGATACACTTATCTCGAACACGCATTCATCTTCAGAGTGCAAACTTATTTGAAAAGACTTAGTTTTAATATCAGCGTCCCAAAAGACTTTTTTTTTTAATTAACCGTTAAAACAAAACGTGATCACTTTATGAATTTTTGCGAGTGGCGTTTAAGAAATTGCGATATAAATGTATAGTTTATATCTCATTCTGATGAAGAAATCGGTTCTGGATGCCTGGGGTCTCTGTTTTTAGTTTAACATTCTTCTACGTTCATCTTGGCGAATTGGTTGGTTTACATTCACCATGTAAACTTATGTTTCGCACTGCTGTATAGTCATGAAATATTGCCCAAGTCTTTCGATCGTCTTGATTGGATTTTAACCTATCTCCTTTATTAATTTTTTTCTTCTCTTGGAAAGAGGAAGATTAGTGAAATAAATTCCTGATTCTTTTTCTTTCCTAATTTTGGCGTTTTTTTTGCCAAAATACTTTCTCAAAATTATAATTTCGCTGTGAGAATTTCTTGTTATTAATTTGTCAGTAACACCTTACTTAATATATACGACCCTACTTTTCCTGCCATCCGTTGGCATCTATTTCAATATTTTTTTCTGAGAATTTAAACTTCTGCCACTTTTTTCTATTCATCATAATGATTTGGGAGAAATTTATTAGTAAGCTACCAGCAAGATTAACTTAAGCCATTAAAAAAGTGAGTTGATCAAACAAAAGTTGTATCAATCTATAGTTGGAAGCCTACTGTGTCTGTCAATGTAGACACTACTTGATATTGTCTATGCTCTCAGAAATGTTGCAAGATTCTATTAGCTGACGGCACTTAAGTCATAAGTTTGGGATTCGGTTTCGATTCAAGTTTATCAAGTTTTGATTCAAGTCATATAGATATATTTTTGAAATCATAACTTTATAATACATAAAAAATCGACAGAACATTAACTCTATAATAATACATACGAAATCTGCAAGAATTAAAATATCATATTTAAGTGTATTTTATTACCTGGTTACGCCGGACGTCCCTACTAGCTTGGATAAATACTTTTGCAGTTTTAACAAAATGTCAATTTGATTAATAACTCCACTATTCGCTTTGATCCGACTTTGATTCCAACCACTCTCGAGGGAAAACTCCAAGTCGTTAATCGTCAATTGTCCTAAACTGAAAACTGTTTATAAAACTAGCTCTGACTCCTAAATTTATTGACAAGTTTTTTTTTATCAATCACTTCCTTACACCTTGGAAGGGGGTGTCAACAGCATCACACTTCCCATGCCCATCTTGTCATTTATTACATAAATTATGCACGTAACTTATAAAACAAATCCTACATCCATATTACTTCAGTTTCGAAGTAGCAGACATGTGACAGTCAACCCAAACAAGGAAAACAAAAATCGGTGATCTCCAAACGAGAATTACAAGGGTGCATTTAACCGTCACGCCAATGAATGTGTATTTGAGTAACTTTAAAAACATAAGTAAAGCAATTCTTTTTTGGACATGCTCCTATCCACTGATACAGGCTTCCATACAATGTCGAGAAATTCAACCTCGTCACTTCACCAAGGTAGAAAATAGACACACAGGACAGATCTTAGCTAACCTCCAACAGGACATTTAACACATCTTCAACTAATTTTCAAATTAGCTCTTATTTTACCAAGTATTTTACAATTTTATTCTCCCCTCCAAATAACCAGGAAGGATTTTTCACCTACTACTAGGACAACTTTAAATCACCTCTCATATATGTATTTTACGATTTTATTTCTTCACGTAAAAAAAGCAGTTGGAACTTTTTCACCTCCTGCCAAGTGCACTTTATCCACATTTCTCATATTACCAGTCATTCTACCATTTTAATCCCTCTCCCTAAAAAATCAGAAGGAATGTTTTTCACGTCCTACCAGGAGGTTAAAAAATTCTCCTGACATTTTTTAACAGACAATAAAAAAGCATGGAATATTGTCTATTTGGGAAAACAAATGAAACTTTTTGACATAAAAATATCTCTGTCCTTTTTATAACAGAAGATAATCATATTTATCAAGACAAAAAAGACCAGCACCAAAAAAAATAAAATTTCAACATATAAACTTATAAGTCTCCTTCCATTTTTGTGATTGTTGCTCTCATTTTCATTTTTTTATTTTACAAGGGTCCTCTACCTCTTCCACCTTAACAAGATCCTAATTCTATTCCCCTTATTTTCACGTCTTCCACGTGTATTTTGGCCTTACCACATTAAAACTCTAAGATTCTCGACTTCTCTCAACTAATGGCTACTGTTTGAGTCAGCTTTATTCCTAGCCAGTCTCCAACCATTGATTTTTTTCCAGTCCACTCTGCATTAACCCACTTTCCAAATATTATCTTATACATCCTTCTTTTTCTAAACACAGTTCTCGGTCATTATCTATCTGCCATTGTGTTGTAGAATCGATTGCATTGCTCATGCAGGGTGAAGGATACAGTTGCTGTCAACAGTTTCACTTTCATATACCTATCTAATGTTTGAATAATCAGACGCCTATTTTCCCGGCGTAATATAGCAATAAATGTCTTGTGTGTCAAATTCTTTAACCAAGTTCACACTATGGCCAATACCAACTGTATTATGCACACCTCTTGATTCAACGTTCAAAGTATCACATCTCCACCAATGCAAGGTGCACCACCAACCCTTGAACCTGCTCAACAGGTGGAGACCTCATGAAATTCCTGAGCAAATAAATATCACACAATACCTTCTGTGTAAAACCTACTATTCTCCCAGCAAACTTACTCCAATTTTTTTTCTTATTAACTGGGGAGTTATATCATCTCATGGATACGAAATTGACACTAAATAGGATCTAATAGTATAAACACATTCAAATCGAACCGACAGATTTTGATATTGAGAAAAATTGAATGCATTATTTTTTGCAGAATTTGTTAAATACTTGGGAAAATTTATTCGTTTATTTTATACATCTTATAACCCATTTTAACATCATCACTAAATACTCCATAATACAACAACCAATACCTTATTTTATTTTTAATACTGCTTGTATTCAGTCTAAAAAATGCATATATAATAATATATATGCCTTTTTATGAAACGTTAAAGTTGAAAAATATAGCAATTTTGATGAAATCATTTAAAATGTTATTCACTATTTTTAAGAAAACAAAGATTAAATTTGCTAAAAACTTTGTCCCATAGCATCTTGTAAATAAAACCTTTGAAATTAACACTATCAACTCATTCTTTTCTATTATATGAGTGTTTTTGGCACAATGCGAAGAATAACAACTCCACATGTTAAACAAATCCACTGTGAAATTTTGCTTTGAGCTATTGAATCCAAATTAACAAATGCAAAAATTAGGCACAAAGTAAAAACTATTTTAAGCTAATTAAACTACAAAATACACAAACCTTTTTATATACTGCTTATATATATGTCGCAAAGTTAATTTGCCTATTAAATTTGAAAAAAGAAAAACACCTAATTACTATTATTTTCTCTTTATTCTTTAATCGAATGAGCATTTTATTTCTAAAACATTTAGCATTTTTGTTCAAATGTTTGTCTTTACCTTCAGATTTATGATAAGTTACTATCTATTCCTGAAGTGAAAATGGAAAGGCAAACTTTCCATTCTTCGAAGTCACATTTTAAAGATAAAAGCAATCTTGTATCGAAATTATCAAAATGTTTATCTTCTTATATGGATGAATGAAAAATATATAGTTTTGCGACATTACAAACTTACGAATAGAACATTTAAATATTTCAAGTAATATACTCTGTATAATGACAGTATGCATACAGGTCAGCTAGTAAGATCATAAAAATCACATGGTATCACCGCAAATGAATTAGGCCTTCTACTACTGCCTTTCTTGGCCATATTTTTCGCTCACTTTCATCATAGCTGATCTTTCTCTCCACTCTTCTTTTTCTCTATTTTTAGGTTAGACGCATGGCATCAAAGGCCTTTATGCAGCTAAATTCAATCGCCTTCCAGAGTTGTTTCTCCATTTACTACCACTTCTAATACTATTGTTCACCGACCTCATTTTATTATCCATTTGTAAGCCCTCTTTGTCTCTCTTTCAGTAAATCACTTATTCTAGACATTCAATCACTACCAGTAATTAAAGAATAAGAAATAGTTTAACAGTGTCTTATCTCGATTTTTATTCACTTATAAGCTGGTCAGTAGAAACGTTTGCACAAATTTGTTGTCTGTATATTTTTCTTTTTTAGCTTTCATGTGAAAGATCTTTTTTCTGTCTTTTTTGTCTACATTTTTCTTTCCACTTTAATTAGCGAAACATTTTTGTGTCTTTATTTTTTCATTCTTTTTCGATCACTTTTTTTCCTTTCGATCTTTGTTTTATGCAAGTTTGTTCACTATATCTTTGTTATTATTTTTTTATTATTTTTCATGCTTTTATATTATACACTACTTTCTTTTTACGTTCTCCATTTTATTCATGTAATTGCTGAACCTTCCATCACTGACACCAATTGTGAAGCCATGTGCACCCTCCTCTCAACAACCATCGACCCCACTTGGTTCCATTAAAAATATAAGCTACATACTTGGGAATATGGTATGAGATTTTACTGCAAAAGAGCAATATACTTCAGTTTTGTATCTATGGTATGAGCTACAACATACTATATGTCGTTTGCGTGACACTGCTGTCCGAACTTTCACTTTCTGGTCAGCACTTGACGCGTCTTCTCTCCACTCCAAAACAAACTTCTGCAACTTTAGCTTTTCTCTCCCCGAATCCGACTTTTCTCTTCTACAAATACTTCTCTGCTCGCAATCTAACTTCAGAATGCCTTCCTTCCCCAAATCACTCCTCTTTTATCTCCAATCAGGAGCATCTCATTTGCATACCTCATGGTCACCCTCTAGGCATATAAAGAAACAGGGCAGCCATTTTTGTTTCTTTTTTCTTCATTATGAACACGAGGTAAGCCACACAAAAACGCAGTCGGTCGTTCTTGTTTCTTTTTTCTTCATTTACACCACACGCCCCCCTGATCTTCGAGATCAATAGGATACTTCGTAATCCTCCATCCAAGCAGGCCGCCTCCTCTCACGTCGAGGCCTCTGGGGGACAACTTCTCGGGGGTTAACGTTTTCAGGTTCACAACAACGCGGGCCTAAGTCAGGTCGAGCAGCATCATTTGCTTCTCGGTGGCCCTCGATTTCCTCTTCTTCACTGCCCTCACTGCATACCGGCAATGTCACACGACGCAGGTCTAAGATATGCCGGGGAACGCCATTCACCATCACATTGTTCTTCGACTGCAATCCTGTTATGACCCCTCTTTTCCAACGAGTGGTACACTGTGCATTGAGGGGTTTCACCCACACCTCTTCACCTACTTTGATAGTGGCTTCTTCACTCTCAATTCCTGCTGTTTTGTTGCACGGATGCCGCCACTTATATGTGAAAACGGCCCTATGAGGCACAGTTGTCTCATCTTGTTTGGTCTTCGGCGAGATGTTATACCAAAACACCGCCTCTATGGGTGATACGTTGCTTTTTTCCGCAGTGGCTTTAATGGTGCGATGATTCCTCTCCACTATTCCGTTGCCACTCGGCCGATACGCTGCTCTGAAAAATTGCCTTACTCCCCACTTATCGCACATCCCTTTAAAGGCTTCTGATCGGAAAGCAGGGCCATTGTTCATTAAGAGTTCCTCAACCGGCCCTCTCTCCAAAAATATCTCCTCGATGACCCCTCCGATCGCCCATGCCGCTTCTTCCCTGATCTCTCTCCAGATGGCAAACCTTCCCGGTCCACAGTCGACCATCGACAGATACAATTTGTGGCGATAGTGTGTCACATCAATGGCCAATCGCTTCCAGTCCTCCGCAACGTGTAGCTCTCCTGCTTCGTGTCTGGACGGTCCAAGGTCAATTGATTGGCACTCTCGACAGTTCTTCACCACCTCCCTAACCTCCTCCTCGGTGGTCTCCGGGTAAACCTCTCTGGCTAGGAATAACGTTCGATCTCGACCAAAGTGGTGCATTTCGTGTGACTCTTTGACTTCTTCCCCTGCACAGCATACCGAGGAGACCTCCTTTCCCTCCTGCAGCCAGGCCTTCTTCATGCGTGTCATCGAATCCGCCTTGTTTTTTTCTGACGGGACCAACACAACAGATACTCTCAACTGGAATTCCGCTATCAGGTCGGTGAGCGTTCCGAGTCTGCGCTTGATCAGCATTTCCGCAGCACCCCTGGTCTTAACTTTCTTATCGCCAGTTACTGCCGACCAAATCCACGACGCTACCGTTGCCGAATCGGTTTTGACTTCAATTATTTTCAATCCCCATTTCAGGGCCAGATTGATTCCTTTTATAGCGGCATCTAGTTCTGCTACGTTGATATGGGAGAAGTCGTTGTTTTTTCTTAGCCACGCCGCATCCTCCACAGTTACACCTCCTATCTCTAGTACGACGCCCAACGCCAGGTTACTGGCATCGCACCAAACCACACCCGCGTCTTCGCCGCTGACATACCATTTCCCTTTCACTGGGTCCTCATTCCTCACTCTCGCAATGACTTCTTGCAGCATGTTCATGACCTCCTTCATCAGACGGCCCTCCCAGCCATCAGTGCCTTTTTGTCGTTTAATGAAGCTGCATGCTATCCTGAGCCAGCCAGCGATAGGATAGTGCCCGACCAGCCTCCCGCAGACTGAGAAGAGTTCTGGCCTCGTCAGCTCAGATCCGACTTCGGGTATTGCATTCCCTCGTTCGAAGACAAGGCTTTCTTTTCCATCTCGCCTTAGTTTCAACCCCAGCACCGCTCCTCCATCTAGGGCCTCCGCCGGTTTTGCAGTTAACCCATACTTCTCGACATGGCTTCTTACTTTCTCTGCTGTCACCTCTGCCTCCTCCACCAGGATGTCGTCAATGTACGAACTAGTGGCCTCCTCCACTGCACAGTCTTTGCTCAGCACTGTTTTCAGCACGGCAGTCATAATTTTGGGGGCTGAACTTAGCCCAAAGCCTAACCTCGTCAGACAATACACCCGCCCCTTGTACCAGACCAGTTGGTACTGCCAGAGTTTTTCATCTACATGGATCTGCAGATATGCCTATTTCAGATCGACAATCTTAGTGGCCCGCCCCATTCTTCTCCATTTCCTCATGACCTCCTCACATACGTCGATCCCTGTTCCAGTGTGGCAGGCTACGTGTCTGTTCAATTCCCTAAAATCCAGCACAGGCCTAATCTTGTTTTTGGAAGGCTGAACAACCGCCAGTAGTGGCAACACTCCTTTTTCTTCCCCTGTCCACGGTTTCAGAATTCCTTCTTTTATCCACTTCTCCACTTCTTCCTCGAATCCTTTTCTTATTTCTCCTCGCAGGGTGTTTTCGTAGCAGCCTACCTTATTCTGTAGTTCTGGGGGCCCGGAGATCCATTTCCATTTCACCGTCCACCTCACGCCATCAAACTTCGCCAGGAAATCTTTGTCCTCAATGCAGCAAACCTCCGGTTTTGGGGTTCTGACGGTTCTATCACCTTCCACTCCTGCCATCCCCACTGCGCCGAGACGTCCAAACGTCACTTGGCCCCCTCTTAACGTAGCGCCCGCCAGTCGGTTAATTGCACTCATACCTATAATCACGCTGACACCACCGACCAGATGATTCAATACTAGGGCTTGCAGTCCAATGGGCACCCCTTGCACCATTACTTCCGCTGTCGTCTCTCCTAAGCATTTCACATCCCTGCCATCCACGGTCCTAATAATCCTGGTTCTGCTCCATGACCTCGCGACATTCCTCGCTAACAACGTTGTATGCAGCCTGTGTCGACAAGGGCTATGGCTCTCTTCCCATTGACTACCACCGGTAACCGAGGCAATGTTCCATCATGCGCCATTTCCACACAGAAGGGGTAACCACTGGCGCAATAGCTCCCCTTCACTCGTTTTCCTGGTCCCGTGCAGCAACACAATAGCGGTTAATATGCCCCACTTGTCCACATGGGTAGCACGTGATCCCTGGTCTCGGCTCTTTGCAGTCCTTGATCAGATGAGGACCCTGGCACCGGAAACACTTGATGGCAGGTCTCCCCTCCTGCCGCCTCGCCGGCTGCCTCTCATTCAAGTGAGGCCTCATGCACATATTTCCACTCACAGCTGCAGCCACGATTGGGCTTTTAACATTTTTCACTAGGACTCTGGCGTGGACCAAGAGATCGTCCACTTCCATAGAATGGATCCCCGTGATTCTCTGCATGTTCGCAGAGACGTCCTCTGGGAAGCCGTTCACTAGGTAATGCTTTACCGTCATCTCCAGGCTCCTCCCCACGTAACCAGCCAACCCTGCCAGTCTCCTGATCTCTGCCCCAGACGTCAACGGACTCGCCGGTCCACCTCAAACTTGACAGCTTGCCAAGTGCTTCAAATGGGCCCTCAGCGAAGGCCAATTTCAGCCTTTGCTCCACTAAGGCAAGGTCTTCCTTGTCTTCATCTCGCATCTGCTGGTAAATCGTGAGGGCTTCCCCCTCTAAGTATAGCGGCAGCAGGGTGACCACATCTTCTATTTTTTTGCAGCTTCGCCACCATTTTCAATTTCTCCAGCCACTTAATCAGGTCACCCTCGCCAGTAAAGGGTCTCAACATCTGAGTGCTCAGTCTCCACTCAGCCATGTTAATTTGCTTGATGTGCCAAAATAGCTTGTCGTTTGCATGACACTGCTGTCCGAACTTTCACTTTCTGGTCACCACTTGACGCGTCTTCTCTCCACTCCAAAACGAACTTCTGCAACTTTAGCTTTTCTCTCCCCGAATCCGACTTTTCTCTTCTACAAATACAACTTCTCTGCTTGCAATCTAACTTCAGAATGCCTTCCTTCCCCAAATCACTCCTCTTTTATCTCCAATCAGGAGCATCTCATTTGCATACCTCATGGTCACCCTGTAGGCATATAAAGAAACAGGGCAGCCATTTTTGTTTCTTTCTTCTTCATTATGAACACGAGGTAAGCCACACAAAAACGCGGTCGGTCGTTCTTGTTTATTTTTTCTTCATTTACACCACACTATACTTCACGTTTTTCTCTAGTTTCATTATAAGTAGCAATATATCAGATTTCTTTGTAAAAAATATGCCACATATTTCATAAGAATATTGTTTCCACATATATTTGCGTGTAGCGTAACATACTTAACATCAGTAAAAAACAAACCACACAATATAAAATAATACTTTTACAAATGATGTGTTTGGTTGTGTTGCATATTTTGTTTCTTACATTGTAAATGACCCAAATACTTTAATAGAATATGGTTTCATTTTAGCAACAGCATATTACATTTGTTTGAAAATAAAAAGGCACATTGAAAGATAGTTCTTATGTGGTATGTGTTCAGGTGTGCTTTAACAGAGTATGTTACATGATCAGGGGGTCCCCTTTTCATGTAAGTATAAAAATGGAGAATTTAGTTTAAAATGAAAATGAAATAGCATAGGCGAAATTCGAACCTCGTAATCTGGGTTTAGAAATAGATTACGTGTGAGAATTTAAAAATAAAACGAACATTTGTTTAGAATATAGATAAATATTTCAAGGAAAGAATATGAACTCTCAAGTTTGTTATGAAATTTTAAATTGAAAGAATGCAGCTTATAAGATAATGTTTTTAACATATTGGATAAATAGGTTACTGAGAAATAGGAAAAGTTTTGGACACGTATGTCCAGGACACGTGAAAGAAGGCACATGTTTTAACATGTGTATGACGTCACGGAATATAGAAAGTTGTAGGAATAGAGAAAAACTTTAGTTAGAGTTAGACAGTCAGTGAGAAAACTCAGAGAGATTCAGTCGTCTAGGAGCGAGACGTCACTTCAAGAAAAAAATGTGAAACTTTGAATTCTTGATGATGGAATCACGGCCGTGTGAAGAATAAACCATCAAGTGTTTTTTGTAAAGCTCGTCTTGTGTTTATGATTCTTATACAAAGGTAAAGTCCAATTTTATTATATATTTGTGTTATATGTCTTTACATACACGTCTCAACATCATCATGTCCGAACTGTCTGAACAATATGTCCTCACTCAAAGAGCTTTCTTCTTCTTCCATTCAACACAATTAAGGAATGAATTTTTAATATATAAGAATCTCTCATAACATGAACAATCTATCTAAGTCTCTTCCAACATATCTCTCTAAGTCTCTTATAAACGAACAATCTCTCTCTCGGAGTCTTTCAACATCCCTCACTGTAATAAGACTCCTTCTAAGCATCTCTCTCTAAGACTCATCTTTTAATAAAACTCTCTCAATGAAAAAACCAATATGCAACATATACATATTTGGTCCCGTGAACCAGTTTGCATCAGTGATGCAGAAACCGAACCTGGGGTCGATACCACGAAAAAAAAAAAAAAAAATTAAAAACACAACGTTTTAAAAGGGTCCAAGGTAATTAAAAAAAATAAGTAAATAAATAATACCACGGAAAAAAAAACTACACGATCACAGAAATGCGAAAAAAAAGAACAAAAAAAAATTGAACACACACGCACACAGAGAACAAAAGATACAAGAAATATTAAAAAGAAAAAGAAGAAAAGGCCGATATGCCGTAAAAGAAATCCGTAGTAATGAATGGAAAAATAGTAAACAAGTCACCATGAGTAATTCATTGATAAATGAATTGGATTGTTAAAAAAAAACACACACACATACACACAAAGGCAGAGATTGGGTCACCCAGTATTGTTTTGAAATTTGAATGAAGTGTCATTAGAAAATTTGTGTCAATATGAAATCGTTTGGACGAATTGTTGAATTTAATCTGTCAATCAAACAGGGATTTTTCAAAGGTCGCATGTAGTCTTTGAAACAGCGTGTAAATTCTTTTTGGAAATGCAATTTTGTGTTCATAGTTGAACTTTTCGGCTTTTTATTTTTTGTGTTTCATTTGAATTTTTTTTTTTTTTAAAAAAAGGGACAATTGTTTTGGACAGACTGTTAAATTGTTGTTTGTTACAGATGATTTTTTTTGTTGTTGAAAAAAGTTATAACTGTTGCAAAATGTTTAACTGTATTAAGGTATTGTTTTTGAAAATGTTTTTATGATGTTGAACAAATATTGTAAATTGTCTCGTATGTAATGTTTTTGATTTTCACAGCAAGAATTCAGTTATCAGTAAATATACATTAGATTTAAAACAGTCTAGGTGAAAATAAAATTAGTTAAGACGTATGGTTGGCTTACAGATTCAGTTAGAATTTTAGAAGGGGGACAAGAATTAAAATTACGTAAACGGGTATTTAGAGAGTTTTTAGATGTGATAAGCTGTAAGAACGATGTTTTGTTTTAGCATTTGGTTTTGTTGTTTTTTTTTTTTAGAGATCCTAAAAATTTTTCTCCAAGAAAAGTGACTTGGTAGGGATTGATAAGCACAAGAAGTGCCCCTATACGAAAAATTTGGGAACCTGGTTAATTAAGTGCTTAAAATAAGCTGGTTGCACGTACCGACTCCAAGCAAAGTGGTAAGTCTTGGCTAATTAATAAACAGGCGTTGGAAAGAATACGAAAATTCTTAAGGGGACCAGTAAACCGATGAGAGGTAGTCCCGAGGCAATCACATATAGTATAATGAAGTAAGAGACAGGCAAAAATATGCCGTAGATTACGTAAGAAAGATATAACCTTGTATTTTTTTTAGAGATGCATGAATGTGGGATATATCTGCTGGATCTTAGAAGCTGGTGAGAGAAAAGAAAAATCACAAAAAAATCGGGCTATTAGATAGTATTTAGAGCGCTATTAAGGTGTTGGGCGCGAAAGGTGTTAGTTAGTTAGGGGTGATATTTCTAAATCCTCATCGAAGTTTCAAGAATCCAAGCAAGGAAATCCGAGTGAATCCGTATGAGAGAAAAAAAGGTATATCTTAAACTTCTGAAGCCAACCACAAAGATTTAAGTATATGAGCTTTGGTATGTCCTGAATAAGATAGTTATAGAATAAAAAACCAAAGCCATACTTAATAAGACTAACCATGCGGAAAGAGAGATCAGAACACTTTTGAGACGAAGGAAGTCGTCCATTTCGAGAAAGGTGAAAACCTCTAGTCTGCGGCATATGGGTGGCTGGAAAATAGCTGATGTGAATCATAGGTAAAGACCCTACACCCAAAAAGTAAATGCCACGAAGATCAGAAAGGTTCTGATCTTATAAAAAAATAAATAATTGTGAAGTCGGCCGTGAAGGGCTGACTGAAAGAGATTTTTTTTGTGTTTTTTTAGCCTGATCTTTCTAGCCGTGTGGTTGTATAGATGTAAAAATAAAAAATGTACTAAATTTAAAAATGCATACATTTTTTTTTTGTGAAATATGGAAGGGAGGGATGTTACATGATAAGGGCTGTCCCCTTTTCATGTAAGTATAAAAATGGAGAATTTAGTTTAAAATGAAAATGAAATAGCATAGGCGAAATTCGAACCTCGTAATCTGGGTTTAGAAATAGATTACGTATGAGAATTTAAAAATGTAAAACAAACATTTGTTTAGAATATAGATAAATATTTCAAGGAAAGAATGTGAACTCTCAAGTTTGTTATGAAATTTTAAATTGAAAGAATGCAGCTTATAAGATAATGTTTTTAACATATTGGATAAATAGGTTACTGAGAAATAGGAAAAGTTTTGGACACGTATGTCCAGGACACGTGAAAGAAGGCACATGTTTTAACATGTATATGATGTCACGGAAAATAGAAAGTTCTAGGAATAGAGAAAAACTTTAGTTAGAGTTAGACAGTCAGTGAGAAAACTCAGAGAGATTCAGTCGTCTAGGAGCGAGACGTCACTTCAAGAAAAAAATGTGAAACTTTGAATTCTTGATGATGGAATCACGGCCATGTGAAGAATAAACCATCAAGTGTTTTTTGTAAAGCTCGTCTTGTGTTTATGATTCTTATACAAAGGTAAAGTCCAATTGTATTATATATTTGTGTTATATGTCTTTACATACACGTCTCAACATCATCATGTCCGAACTGTCTGAACAATATGTCCTCACTCAAAGAGCTTTCTTCTTCTTCCATTCAACACAATTAAGGAATGAACTTTTAATATATAAGAATCTCTCATAACATGAACAATCTATCTAAGTCTCTTCCAACATATCTCTCTAAGTCTCTTATAAACGAACAATCTCTCTCTTGGAGTCTTTCAACATCCCTCACTGTAATAAGACTCCTTCTAAGCATTTCTCTCTAAGACTCATCTTTTAATAAAACTCTCTTAATAAAAACCTATATGTAACAAGTACATCTATGTAAAAAGTAAGAGATTTATACTATATAGTTTTGTTTGGAGAACGTGTAACAATGCAAGATATTGTATTTCTTTAAAAACAGATAGAAATACTTAAAAAGAAGTTCGTTTCGTTTCAGTATGCATTTGCATATGTAGCAACATATTTTGTTTCTGTGTAAAAGAAGAGCTACATACTTCACAAGAATATGGCTTTTCTCCTGTATGTGTTCGCATGTGTCGATACAGATTGGGTTTACTTGCAAAGGAAGCTCCACATACTTCACAAGAGTAAGGTTTTTCTCCAGTATGTGTTCGCATATGTTGCAACATACTATCTTTCTGAGTAAAGGAAGAGTCACAAATATCACAAGAATATGGTTTCTCTCCAGTATGTGTTCGCATATGTTGCAACATATGTGATTTTCTTGTAAATGAAGAGCTACATACTTCACATGAATATGGTTTCTCTCCAGTATGCGTTCGCATATGTAATAACAAATGTTGTCTCTGTGTAAAAGAAGAGCCACATATTTCACAAGAATATGGTTTCTCTCCAGTGTGTGTCCGCATATGTTCCAACATATGTTGCTTATGTGAAAAAGGAATGTCACATATTACACAAGAGTATGGTTTCTTACCAGTATGCGTTCGCATATGAATCACTACAGTATGCTTCCTTGTGAAAGAAGAACCACATAATTCGCAGGAATATGGTTTCTCTCCAGTATGTGTTTGCATATGAATAAGCATACTGTGTTTCCTTGTAAAAGAGGAGCCACATATTTCGCAAGAATATGGTTTTTCTTCAGTATGCATTCGCATATGATGCAACAAATGTTGTTTAATTGCAAAAGAAGAGCCACATACTTCACAAGAATATGGTTTTTCTCCAGTATGTGTACGTATATGTCGCACTAAATATGATTTTGTTGTAAAAGACGAACCGCATATTTCACAAGAATATGGTTTCTCTCCAGTGTGTCTTCGCATATGAATTACCACACTGTTTTTATCTGCAAAAGAAGTACCACACACTTCACAAGAATATGGTTTCTCTCCAGTATGTGTTCGCATATGACGCAACATATTTGTTTTCTGTGTAAAAGAAGAGCCACATATTTCACAAGAAAATGGTCTTTCTCCAGTGTGCATTTGCATATGTCGCAAAATATGCTGTTTTGTTGCAAAAGAACAGCCACATATTTCACAAGAATATGATTTCTCCCTAATATCAGATTCATTATTCATTTTGGAAATATGTAAGGTTTATCTAATACAATATATTTCTCCGTATATTTCAATTTATACTTTTGTGCAAGAAACAGAATGAATTGTCAAACGTTCACAATTGTTTCTGGATCTATATCTAACTAGATCGTTTAAAGGAATGGAGACTAGCACTTTACTGATGCTTCAGTAAAATAGTTCTTGTTTTTAACTGCAATTAATAATATATATATTACACTTGTGTGTCTTTCTGTATTGCAACTCATTATTAAATCCATAGATTTGAAATTGAGAAGTAATGAGATCTGAAATAGAACATAAATTATGTTCCGTATGTTTTTATACATCTTATTGAAATGATATTTAAACACTATGTAAATACCAAAATGCATAGAGATTATCCGATTAAACCCAATATGGATAATTTTCTTCATATTTTAATATATTATTTTACAAAACCTACGGTATTTCACAGCTGATAATCAAGCTATATAATTAAAGATTTGACCATTGCAGTATGTGCTTCTCTTTAAGTATTTTGATATCTGAAATTCGGTTTTTGATAAGGACTCCTAGATGCATTAGTCATGTACATCCCACTTGTAGTAAGTATTCCAGTTAAGATTATATTTAACATCTAGAAAGAAAAGAAATACAAATAGATTTCATGAGAATATGCTTTTTTCAACCTACTATTACAAAGTTCAACTTGATGAACAAAGAATTGGTATTGTTCATAAAAGTTTGATTTCTCTCATTTGATGTTTTTAACTCAGAGCAATTTACATCAACACATTTCAAAATATTTTTCCATATGCCATTTGCATATTTAAAGTCACAAATCCAATGTTATTCAATTCTAATCCAATAATACGTTTTTGTTATGAAAGTTGAATATTCTGCAAATATAAAAAAGATTAAAAGATAAATTTCAAGAACAGATAAGAAAACATAGATTCATTTAAATTAATAATGCAATAGTTTTTCATTGTTGAAATTTCTGCAAATATGAAAATTAAAAAAAAAGTATATTTTAAAAGATATTCATTTTTAGAAAATCTCTTTGCAAACAAAATTATATTTAAGATTTTCGACAGATATATACAGGGTTATTTTTGAAATGGTCAAATTCGAGGTAGGTCTAGATTCATTCATATTGTGAGCTAAAAGGGAAACTGTAGGTTATATATAATTCTATTGAGATGTCAAATTAATTATTGATAAAACTTTAAATTTGATACAGATATTTGTTGCAATACTTATCAATTAATAACATAAACAAATTTCATATTTAAATAATATTGGAGTAAATATGTTGTTTTTTTTTGTTTTTTTTACACAGTGATTACCACTTATCAAGGCCCGGAAGCCACTCAGGGATAAGGGTTATTGCAAGTACATTACGTTAGTGTGGAGATTTGATGGAGTGTTTACTTAAGAGGGCGGTTCATTAGGAAATGTGAATTAGTAAGAAATTGATAAAATCATAAAAATCACCAACAAAGATTTGATATGCTATAAAACAAAAAAAAAACATTCATCGTTTTAACATGTCATAAAATATTTTATTATTTATATATTTAATTATACCGAGTAAATTTATGTTGCATGCTGTTTCAGGAAAGTAGTCATCATTTTCACAAACTAAAGCGACTATGTCAGAGTCAACGTGCTGGTTGTATGTGGCAGACCACTGGGATTTGATTTGTTTTTAGGGATCGATGTTATAAAAGCATTGGGAGGCATCATTGTTAGACCTACATTGACAGTCTTGATTGACAACAGGCGAGTTCCCACATGTGTGACGATCACCACCAGTGAACCTGACTTTACTGCCACATTCGACCATTGAAAACAAGCATGGGCCACAGCATGGAAATAGGCAAATGACTGCACACATGAAGGACTACACAATGGAGTGTCTATGTATTGTGTTTACAGTGATTCAATCAGAGTAGGATCAAGAATGAGTATGGATGGACAAGTGTTAGTCTGTGTAATACTTGGAAAAAAGACTCGGACCTCCCAAAGGTTAATTCCATTGATGACCGTAATGTAGCAAAATAAGGCAAAGGTGCAGCCAGTGATCGACTACCATGAACTTAACAATCACATGAACACATTCACAGCCAACAGCTAAAGTGTGTGAATGGTGCCAAAAAAGTGCTAACATGTCACTGCTGGACCTTAGAAGAGTGTATCTCTAAGTACATCCACATGACAATGTGGCCATACCAGATTGTGGAGATCGATGAGATGAGTTATTGTTTGACATATCTGGTGTTTAGATTGAACGTAGCTCTCCTAATCATGAAGGCCATCATCAGCAGGCTCTATCGTAGGAGGAAGCTATGGAACACGCAACATTAGCCTATATTCCTGATATCTTTGTTGATGAAGATGTCGTGCTTGCATCTCAAGTCAAGGAACATTTGGCTTGAATTGGACTACAATGTAAGGACCCAGAACAACTGGGAAGGGCACAAAAGTACTGAGATTGACAGTTTCAAGAGAATATCATATTCGGCAGTGAAAGTGAGAATATGCAATCTCAGAAATCCCTAATATCGTCATGCAATGAACTGTATTCTCCTTATCCAGGAGGCTTGTTGGACACATGTGGGAATTCCTGGTATGTACATGGCTGTGTGTGGTATATGGTGTGATTAAGAGAAGAGCTAGTTCATTAATAAATGGCTGGGATGGCGAGTGTGGATTTGGTGAATCAGAATGATTCAGCTTGTAGGAACTGGTGCATGAACGGGGAGGGGGTGGTGAATGTATGGGTCGATACCAGTGTGCCAGTAACCGGGAATACATTGGAAAGACATGGGAATGTGTTAGAAGATGCATGTTGGCT
This sequence comes from Euprymna scolopes, assembly GCF_053919585.1. Taxonomy (NCBI): domain Eukaryota; kingdom Metazoa; phylum Mollusca; class Cephalopoda; order Sepiida; family Sepiolidae; genus Euprymna; species Euprymna scolopes. The sequence continues at coordinate 169,906 of NC_136490.1, read as the reverse complement.
GCAACCTAGGAACAATGTGCAGCAAGCATGATTCATGAACTGGAAGTAATCTTTTGTGAATGTGGGCCAGTGCATGAGCTACTCACAGATAATGATACAGCCTTCTACAGCAAGGAATTCAGGACATTCACAGACAAATAGGGCATGAACCTGAGATTTTGTTGCACATATGTCCCATTCGACAATCGCATAGCTGAGAAATACCATCGTACTGTGAAATGAATCATGGCCATGGCGTGCTGTTCCAAACTGAAGGCTGTCTAGTGATACAATGTAATCCCAAATGACACTGACTCCTGTTTGACCACACCAGCCAAGGCCATTTACGGTTATGAGGTGAAGGGAGGTGATATTATGCCACCATCAGCAAGTCGTAAACACAGCCCCTACCAAGTTTGAAACTGTTTTGAGAAAGGCACTGGAGAGTTGCTGTATGACAAAATTTACCAGGATTAGGTAAAAGTGATAATTAGTCCATAGTCCATCCTGATGGATGGGATGCCCAAACATGTGAAGGACCTGCGCTTCCACTGCAGTGTCCTCTCATCAGAAGATTCTGACAGCATAGCATCTTCAGAGAGCAGGTAAGAGGTTATAGTATGTCAATGAAAGAAGGCCAGACAATTTTCACAAGGCAAATTTGGGTGCTGTTGGAGTTTGAGTGTCAACATAAAAAGACATGAACTTTTTTATTGGGAGAGCAATATCTCATTCATGGGGGTTTGTGTGAGATAGGAAGAAAAAGAAAAGTACAACACTGACAGTTAAGAAGATTTCTGACCTTTTTTACATCAAAACAAAATCATTAAGAAATGAGCAGATAATGGAGAGTATTAGCTAGGGGAATATACTTACATTTTTATGGATTCTTGTAATTAATCTGAAAAAAAAAATAATATTCAATGAAGAAAAGGTTTTTAGAGCAAAATATTTTAAGGCTTTATAATTTTTTTTGTTTTTAAATTAAAAAACTGTATTAATTATATTTTGATTCAGGGATAAATATCCTTAACTTTTGATAAAATACCATTTTCTATAAAAAAAGATCTATAAAAAAAATCTTAGAGATGCTTTTATTGAATTATCTTGGTGTTATAATTGATCACATAGTTTATTGAGCAAATGCAATGCTTAATTTATTCCTAAATAAATGCCAATACTTGATTTACCATTTGGTATCAAGATTATAGTACATCAACTCTTTGTAAGTACAAGTTACTCTATCACTGCAATCACTGACGATGTGTCATATTTTCTGTCTAAGACTTTCGCAAGAGCATCGCTTGTTGTTGCCAGTTTCCATTGATAGATGTTGATCCATGTCCTTCCAACTTTTGTTCTTGCTCAGTTCAGAGTCACCTAGTTATTCCTTACGAGATGTGTTCTATGTGGAACATTTTCTCTGGGTTCTTGATTAGGTCTATTCAAGTGCACTGGAACATTCATCGATAATGCGATTGTCTTCAGGCAAAGCAAAGAGGAACATGACTACAACCTATGAATGCTGATAGAAACAGTGTGGACAGCAGGTCTCACATTTAATAGTAAGAAATGTATAATCAACCAGAAGCAAGTCAAATTCTTCGGTGCTATTTTTAACAAAAGTGGGATATATCCAGATCCCTAAGAAGTGGAGGAAATAAAATCACTCTCCAGTCCAACTAACGTCACAGAGCTACAAAATGTACTAAGAATAATTACCTAGACAGCATCTTTCATATCTAGGCTTTTGGACCTCATGACAAACCTCAGGGAACTCTTGAAAGAAGCTGACTATGAACAGGTACCATAAGTCACTGCAAAAGATAAAGGATTTGATATGCAAAGAAATACTACTCTATTATTATAACCATTTTAAAAAGTCCATAATACAAGGCAATGAATCATCTAGAGGCTTGGGAGCAGCCTAATGCAAGATGGCAAACCATTAGTCTTTGGTTCAAAATCCCTCACCCAAACAGAATGCTATGCAAATATCGAGTGGGTACTCTTAACTGTAGTATTTGGATGTAAATGATTTTACACTTACATTTATGGTTGCAATTTCCCCACCAAATGTCTCAACAACAATACCAGGAAAGAGGAAATTCACAATCGCCAACTCTATAGACAGTTGTTGCAGAGAAGGCAGCATGATTAATGTGTAAAAGGCCTCATGGACCTAAATACAGGACAACTGGTAAGAGTACAAAATCAAAATATAAGAAAATGGATTCCAACTGTTGTCAGACAAGCCTGTACTGAACCACAATCCTATATTTTTAAACTACAACAGGACAGGTTCTTTGTAGAAACTGCAGGCATCTAAAGAATGTAAGCAATGCCAACAACACACAGGCATTTTTAGATAAAACAGCCCCACATCACACTGCACCTCCACACACCAATATGCCAAACATGCATCCTGTTGAAACACCAACACACACACCACTATCAATACCACATCCAAAGTAGCCCACAAACGAAAATCAGTCTAGTGATAACTAGGGCTGTGACAAGAGAATATTTTTATCATTGTTTTGACTCTCAAGTATATATCTGACACAGACACAGTTAATCAATCGAGAACCACATCAGTCTATCTAAAAACATATAAGATATTAGCTGATATATACTCGTGAGTCAAAATAATGAAAGAAATATTCTTTTGTCATAGCCCTAGTGATAACACACCAACCGAAACAACTACTAGGATAGGTCTTGTCATAATACCTCCCTCAATATATGACCTATAGGAAAATTATATATGGTAACTTTCATTATTGAAATCTACACAAACAATTATTCTAGCGAAAGAATATCATGACACGAGTTACTTGGACAAGAGTTGCTTGCTCTTGAATAAAGCAGATTTTCATGTTTTTTTTTAACAGCAGAGCACCCTAGAACAAAAACAATATACAACAAATAAATTACAAAAGCCTATATTTAAAATTTCATGATGTGTACCATCTTATAATTTGTTCCTTTAAGTACGTTAACATTCACAATTCTTGAAGGCAACTGTTTCATAGCACAAAATCATTCACTTAATTATTATATCAATCAATGAATCTATTCTGTCCTTAACTCTTCAGAAGAAATAGCAGCTATCAATCCATTTTGCATGACTACAAAATCCGAAAATTGGAAGAGAAGTTGCATTTACCTTTTTCACCATTTTGAATCATTGATCGTTATAATAATTAAATAAATGATTTTGCGCTATGAAACAGTTGCTGTCAAGAATTGTGAATGTCAATGTACTTAAAGGAATAAATTGTAAGATGGTCACCATCATAAAATTTGGAATAGACTTTTCTAATTTATTTTTTATATGCTCTGTAATTACAATGATCTTCATAAATTAAGGATTGGTATAAATAAAAGGTGAAATATTATTGAAAAATTATTTTCCACGGAAAAAAGTCAAGATATTGTAGAAATAAATTTACAATATTTTATTCAAAACAAGGAATATGGAATAAATTTGAAAGATTCCTTATTCCATGGAGCTTCAAGGAAAAACTCTTCTTAGAGGAAAAAGCGTTAGCAAACGGTGAGTATAGATAAGTATTTATTTTTGCTGGTTAGCTCAGTTTTCGAAAACAGTCAAGAAATAACATTGAAAGTAAAGTAAAAGTTAACAGATAAGATGAAAGAGAATACTAAGCAAAGTCCATTATATATATATATATATATATATATCAGAATGAAACTAATATAGGCGGAATTTTCGCCCCATAGCAAATAATAATAGTAAAAACTTGTAAAATAAAATTGATTCATTTCAAGAAGAAAGATTCTAAAACAAAATCTCATAATGTTTTTACTCTCTGTAAAACCACTAAATTTTCAAAATATTCCCCCAAAAGCTAAAAATGGGAAAAATGGAACTGCATGTTATCTTGATTTTGAAAATTTTTTTTCGAAAATCAAATAATTGATCAATTTCACTATGTTTTTTTTAGACTTACTTAATACACAAAAAATTCTCATATCCCCCCATGCGATCTTAAAAATTTTGGGGGAGGTGATTCACATCTTATTTATTTTTATATATTAAAATATACTGGAATGATGAAATTAAATGTATTTAATTGAATTTTAGGTCACAAATTTTGCTGATATATACAACTTTTCTTGATTTTTCAGAAAAAAATTAGAAAATATTTAATTAAAATTATTTAAGTTTTACAAAGATTTTTAAAATTAGTATTTCACCTGCGTAATTACAAAAGATTTCCGAAATTATTTATTTTTTAATGATTGAATTTGTCAAGGTTTGTTAAAAAAAACGTGGAAGATTCCATCTTAAAACTTATTATGAATAAACAGACACTCTTATTGTTAATAATTTTTAAAAAATAGTAAATAATAAAAAATATATCTAGAAATCGAACATAAATAATTTTTCCTTTGGAAGACTGATGATGCAGTAATCTGTTTGCACTTTACTGATAAAAATTATAGCATTACTCGTTTCTTTTGTAAGAACAAAAATATAATTTTTAAACCAAGTAACTGAAACAATTATGATTTAAGAGTTAATTAAATTTCTTTGTGCACTGCTATGTTTTAAAATCTGTTAATATTAAATAAACATGTGACTGTTAGTTTATTAGTCCATACAAACATTTTCTATAGAAAATAAGTTTCTGATAATTAAAATAAGGATTTAGTTAAGACTTTTAAAAAGTTTAGCTTTAGGAATTAAAAATTGATATTTCCTAGAATGAAGACGAATTTAATAAAAAAAAATAATTTTAATATAACTTTTTTGGTCAACAAATTACGATACTGAAAATTAATAATAAAGGAATTTTTTTCAGATAAAGACCTCCATATCAAACTGGAAGTTAACTGTTTTAGGTGTTGTCTGCTTAAAGTATGAAATATTTCTGGATATACATATCTATATATGTCCTTTTCATAATATTTCAAGCCAAAAGTAAGACTTTTACTGTTATATTTCACTTGAATAATTATTGAACAAAAACTTTAAAATGATATAATGTATATTTATACTAAATTTTTTCTATATTTTTCAAATCTAGTTTTCATATATTTAAGACGCCATTGTTATTTCTCATGTTTTTATGTTTTGAGTATTTTGTGACATTCAATTACAATTTTGTCAATTTTATTCAGTGTAAAATAAAGAATGTTTATATATGATTTAAACCGTGATCTTTCCTCTTAATTATAAGATAAAAAAAATTACGATGAATTAATTCAATTTTACTAGTTTTCACTTGTATTTTTGTTATGGGTATCAACAATTAGTGTCATACCTAATATATATACGCATATATATATATATATATATATATATATATATATATATATATATATATATTTCTGTGGAACTATATTATCTTATGATATATAACAATCCTTATTTAAGAAGCTCAATGTAATTACAAAGCAATATAGTGAATAAATGACAAAAAACTATATTCCAAAGTTCATGATGTTTACCATCTTATAATTTATTCCTTTAATTCAGTTGACAATTACAATTCTTGACAGTATCTATTTGATAGCGCAAAATCAATCACTTAATTATATCAATCAGTGAATCTATTATACCCTTAATTCATCAGAAGAAATAGAAACAATCAATCCATCAAAAGGAAATAAAATGCGTTTTGACATGATTAAAATCCAAAAATTGGAAGAGAAGCTATAAATACCTTATATGTTTCCATTACACCATTTTGAATTTTACAATATATATATATATATATATATATATATATATATATATATATATATATATATATATATATACCCAGAAGAAATCTTAGAATAAATAAAAACATTGATAAGCACATAAGTTGGTTTGTTCCTTTTTATCACTCTATCTTGTCAGAATACTTTTACCATTAATCTCATCATAAAAGGATTTCTGCAAAGCCATCCACATCACAGTGCCTCAGTTTGAAATGTCCCTTTTACTACAATTTTTACCAGTAGTAAAATAAAATGAGATTTTTTAACATTATAATAAAATTATTTTAGGCACTTCTGCAGATCAGGAATATAAGACAAATGTGTGTATTACGGCTGATAGGTCGTTTGTCAGCCAAATAACAGAGGCTGATAACTCATACTTTTTGAAAAGTTTATGCAAACTTTTCTCCAAAAAAAACCTTTAATTTCAATTTTTATTAACAATATTAATATTAAACATATTTTTTTCAATTTGGTTACTTTTTAATAAAACATTTTTGAATCATAGTTAATTGTACTTAGCAGAGTTTATTTGGCGGCAAAATTTAAAAGCAATTCCTTGGAAGAGGTTTTGGAACAAATAACTCTATCCCAAGTAATTGTGTAAATGTAAAAAGGTTTAAATGAAAATTACTTGGTGTAAAATAAGAAAAAAAAATTCTGGTGCTTATGTATTTTGGTACCATGCTATTTTTAAATAGTTTTTTTCAGGTTAAATCCAAGTTTCACAATATTTTTTATTTAATTGTTAGGTGGAAAGCACCAAATAGTTATAAAACACCCTCTCTTCCCCATGTTCAGAATGGTTTTCAAAATAATATTATAATTTTAGCTTTATATATTACGGACTGTTTTCTAAACATCAGAGGTGTTGGTAATTTTTTTTTTAATTTTTTGTACGAAAAATATATAAGTACTACAATATTTTTAAAAAATTGAAAAAAGGCCAATCTGTCAAACCTTAAAAAGGCCAAACTTTTAAAACAGTATGGTGGCTACATTCTGTGGCATTGAATGTCGTACATTCAATCTGATAAAAATAATAAATATGAATTTTTTTCTGGTTTTATTTCAGTCTTTGGGTCTAATAATGTGCTTTATATAAAAATAAGTTGTTTTTATGATTTTATGCCTGTTAAATAATTTATGTCACTAAACTACAAATAAATTAGTATTTTATATTGAAATGTTTTTTATGGCGTTTAATTTTTTAAATATGTAAACTACTTTTAAAATATATTTTTGTTCATTTGAATACAATTTGAAAAACTATGAAAAACACCTCATTTCAGAAAAATATTTGTCGAACCTGTACAAGTGCTCAACCCATGAAAACGTATGTTTTTCACCATTCCTTTTAAAACTTTTTCTGGCGATTATTATAGATTACAGACTTAAGTATAATATTAGCAGAAAAATTTTAAAAACAAATTTAATGAATTTTAAAAAAGGGAGATCATTTTCTTGCTATAACGTTCTACTTTATGGCTGTCTGAGTTTTAAGCCACATGACTGGTGACATTTCCTTAAGTTCTCTTACAACAAAATGGTGGTAATTGTAGTCTGGTAGACCAACATAAAACCTACTTTAAAAAAACTTTTTTTCTAGATTTTCAGGTGCACTGAAAACGAATATCGCATTTAAAAATTGAAGCCTACATCTAGTTTTCACAATACTGAAAAGATACTTTTCCGCAGGTTTCATGTAGTAATGTAACGTGGTGGCCATTGTTATTCCAAACAGAAACGATGTGAAAATGAAGAGTTAATCTTTTTTTATATCTAAAAAACATGCGTGCTTGCATGTACAACAATGGCTATCACATAACAAGAATTATATTGCTTAATATCCAGAAAGCTACTTATTTGTGAATGGTAAATGCTCTGACGAACTGCAAACACTTGTACCTCCCCGACGTAACTACCCCCGACAAACCCGACAAGCTACTAAGTCTCATCCCTTTACAGTAGAGATCCCTAGGTGCAAGAAAGCCTTTTACTCCAATAGTTTCTTCCCCAGAACCGCGGGTTTTTAGAACTCCCTTCCGGGATTCTGCTTTCCCAACTGCAATGATATGCAGAAGTTCAAGTGTAATGTTAACAAACATCTTTCTACTCATCTCCCTTCATAATGACCCCTCTAATTAAGTCCTTAATAGTAGCCCCCTGCTTCAAAGTGGCACTGTGCCTTGTTTGGGGTGAAAATTGAATAAAAAATAAAAAAATTTGTGGAAAATCTAAATGCGATATTTGTTTTCAGCATATCTGAAACCTATGTAGTTTTAAAGGAAAATGTTACGGTGGAACCAAGCAAAATTTTACAAATATAGCCGCTATGTTACATGAAACATGCGGCAAAATATCTTTATAATATCTTGAAAATTAGTTGCATGACCCAATTTAAAATGTGATATTCGTTTTCAACACACCTGAAAACCCCTAGAAAACAAGTTTTTTGGTGTAGGTTTTGTGTTGGTCTACCAGCCCACGAATTACCACCATTTTGCTGTAAAGGAACATAAGGAAATCTCACTGGTCACGTCACTAATCATGTGACATGTCAATAAAGAAATGGACACTGAGTCAGGTAGCAATGAAGTAGAACATTATAGCAAGAAAGTGAACCCCCTTCTTAAAGTCATTAATTTTTTTTTTCAAAGTTTTTTCTGATAATATGATACTTAAGTTTGCAATCTATGATAATCGTTGGGAACAAGTTAAAAAGAAAAAGGTGAAAAACATGGGAATGGCCCCTCTTGTACCAATCTATCATATATTTTTTTATTATAAAAGTTCAAATAAAGACTATTTGGCTTTAGTTTAGGTTGGCACTTCTTTGTTTACAATGACGGAAGTGACGCCAGACAAAATTTTATGTACGAATGACAAAAACTGTATATAATGTGTCTTTTTTAATGCAATTATAAAAATAAAAGTTTCATTCAAACAGTCTTTGTTTGAACTTTTATAACAAAATTATAACCTTTATAATAAAAAAATGTTTAGGAACTGTTTTTTTTTAAATATTTATGAACTGTTTCTTTTTACATTTATAATAAAAATATATATATATTATGGACTGTTTTCTAAACATCAGAGGTATAGGTAATTTTTATTTAAAAAATTTTTTTTGGTTTACCTTAAACATAAAAATAGAACTGTGATAGGCAACATATTTATGAATTGATTTTTTTATCAAACCTAAAAATAGAACTTTTATAATAAAATATATATTATGAACTTTTTTTTTAAACAATGTTGGTAATTTTTATAATGTTTTAAACTAAAAGTCATTAAAAAATAACGTATCCAATAAAAAATATTTCCAAAATAATTGTCTTTGATTGGAACTTTCGTTAAAATATATATGAAAATAATCGGGTTTGTATTACTGTACACATAGATTAAAAAAAGTAGTCAATAAACAAATATATAACAAATAAATGTTATGAAAAACAATATAAGTTACTTTTCTACCTAACTGGATATATTTTTAGTGTTCAGGGTGATCCTATCCAAAAAGGAACAGTTCAATATTTAAGAATAGAGCAATATATAAGTTTTGCGGTTAAATTTTAAATTCTAAAAAAACAACATAAAGACACATATATTCGAATTAAAAATTTATTGTTTGACAAAAGGAATATAAACATAACTCCTTCTATATATTCCTTTTGTGAAACAATAAATTCTTAATTCAAATATATGTGCCTATATGTTGTTGTTTTTTTTTCAGAATTTAAAATTTAACCACCAAACTATATATATATATATATATATATATATATGGTGCCTGGAAAACTCGCTCCGGAAAACCCGTACCCAGAAAACTCGTCTCCGGAAAACTCATACCCAAAAAATCCCCCCTTTTTTCTAGGTAGGAAAACTGGTCCCTTATTGAATAAATATCAATTGAAAACACATTTTATTACCGTTCTTGAAGGGGATATTGTTTTTAAAAGAGACTATGCACCCCCATAATATTTTTAAAAATTATTTTTAACTCTTGCTTAAAAAAATAAACTTGATTACGGAGTTAAGATACGAAAAACAAAACCAAATATTTATTTTTTAAAAATACTCTAATTTTAACACTTTTTGTGTCATTACGAAACAAAAATAAAGAAAGAAAACACATATTATCAAAGAAAAGAAAGCAATTATTTTATTTAGAAAAATTAATTTAGTTTAAATAAGACTTGTGTTATTACAAAACAACAAAAAAGAAAGCACGGTCTTATGTAATTTTGGTACCGCGCTGAAATAATGTTATTATTTCAAAAGCCATTCTTAACATGGGGAGGAGAGGGTATTGTTTAAAAGTCATTTCGGAGGCACGTGTGCAATACTTAAAAATATACAAATTTATTTTCTTTTGGAGGTAAGGGAGGCTCGTTTTAAAACTATATTTACCTCATTATTTTCTTTAATTTTCGGACATTTTTTTGTTAAAAATTATTTACTAAGTAATGTCGAGTGCGGCATTACTTGTTATTCCTTTTTAACTAAATAAACTCTTTAAAATAAGTTTAAACACCAAAAACTTACAAAGCTAGGTAGAAAACAAAAACTTAAAATCAATTTAATTTTTTAAAAACAATAGACATGTAAAAATATTTTAAAAATATTATGGGATGTGCATTTATTGCCTAAAAATATACAAATGTATTTTCTTTTGGAGGGCGCCCGTTTTAAAACTATAGCTATCTCTTTAATTTTCTATTTTTGAGCAATTATCGAGACTCCTAAGACGTGATCCTCTTATGCCGGACATTTTTTGTTCATAAGTAACACTCGACATTACTTTTTTTTTTTTTTAACTACATAAACTCTTTAAAATAAGTTGAAACACCAAAAGCAAGGTAGAAAACGAAAACTTCAAAAAATAATTTAATTTTTTTAAAACAACAGTAAACAAGTAAAAATATATTTTTTTTAATATTATGGGATGTGTACTCTCTTTTAAAGACACTATCTTCTTCAATAATGGTCATAAAATGTGTTTTCAATCGATATTTATTAAATAAGGGACCAGTTTTCCTACCTAGCGACAGGGGACGAGTTTTCCGGGGTCGAGTTTTCCTAAATTTATATATATATATATATATATATATATATATATATATATATATATATATATATATATGGTACTAGTGCCCTTATTGATCCGTGCTGAAATAATAACGTTATTATTTAAAAAGCTATTCTTAACATGGGGAGGGTGTTTTGTAACTATTCTATACTTTAACCTTACAATTGAATAAAAAAAATAACATATCAGAAAACTTTAATTAAACTTTGAAATATGATTTTAAAAATAGCGCGGATAAGTTCACTAGCACCATATATATATATATATATATATATATATATATATATATATATATATATATATATATCGTTCGGATGTGCTCACTACCTGTAGTAGAAAAAAACCCGAAAAAAAAAAAGCAATTAAATTCAAGTAATACTTACTCTTCTTTAACAATCTGATTTTAAGAAGAAAGTAATCTTAAAATATGTTAATTAAAACGCGGAGAATGACGGGTGAAATTCAACATTAATAATGGCGACCGGAAAACTGGTCCGCAGAAAATAAAATCGGAGGTAAATTTTGGCTTTGGGTTTATTTTGTTTTTTTTTTTCAGGAAGTCTATACTAATTTTGGCGGAGGTTAACAATCCTGATACTTTTCAAAAATCGCTAAAAAAAACAAACAAAAAAAAACATGGCGGACGACCTATCCATGACACTGAAAGTACTTAACGCTCCCTCTGACACGTGACCGGAAGTTAGGGGGCATATTTGTATTTGTTTTTACTTTATATGTTTTTAATTTACATGAACGAATTGCTACGTCGTGCGGAAAGAAAAACCAAAATATTTTTATTTTATTTATCTACTTACGTTAATAAAAAAAAAGTTGGTCCTTTCTTAAATATGACAAATAAATTAGAACAAAAATATAATGTTGTGGTACTTGTGTAGTTTTGCCACGAGTGTACGAACGACGAACCATTCTTTGACCTAACAATTTAATGAAATATATATATATATATATATATATATATATATATATATATATATATATATATATATATATATATATATATATATATATATATATATATATTAGTAACTACAACGCGAGAAATTTACTTTGAACTAATAATTAGTTTAAAGTAAATTTCTCGCGTTGGCGAAACTCTTTTTGGTTAAGAATAAAAGTATGGTGAAAAAATGTAAACAAATAAATTCCAGTCACGTGTCAGAGGGAGCGTTAATTACTTTCAGTGTAGGTCGTCCGCCGTGTTTTTTCTGTTTTTTTTAGCGATTGTGAAAAGTGGCAGGATTGTTAACCTCCGCCCTACTTTTTATTTTAATTTATGGCTTTGTATAAGTTAACACTGTAATTGTTGGCAAAACATACTTCCAGTTTCTGCGCGCCGTTCTGTTTCACGTCGAATGTCCTGAAAAAATCCTTCGTTATTAATGTTTTACCAACTTGAAAATAAGCACATGAACTTAGCCGTTTTTTAGGATTACAGAATATTTTTTGACTGGTAAAGCATTAATCAGAAAGGACTTTTTCATAGCATTCAACACCAAGCAGAATGGTATGCAGAAACTGGAGGTAAATGCTTTGTCAACAATCATACATCGTTTACTTGAGCAACATTAATTTTTTTTACAAATGTTATATTGTTACTTCTGGCACCAAATGTATATTGTAAACTTCTGATGCCAGTTATTACATCGTCGCGACCAGGTATTGTATCGCAAGTGAAAGAGAAACCAAGTTTTTTTTTGTTGTTTTTTTTCAAACGAATTAAAATCTATTCAAACCCATTATTCTTGGGCAACTTTTTTTCCAGAAAGATAAAAGCCTGAATTTTATCATATGAAAAGCAGAATAATATAAAACGTTTTCTCCTAGTTTAATAGAATTTTAAATAAATTAAAAAAATAATAAAATTTTAAAAACACACTATTCACACACTTTTGATACTCTTGCATAAGTTGACCCGAATTCTCGTGAATTTCCGTTAAACATGGATCGGGCAAGACCGGCAGTCATCGGTGTCAGCCGCGAACATTATTGAAACGCTAACGCGACTTTTTATTTATTTAATTTTTTTCTGTTATGTTTTTAGTAATTTTTAAGGTGATATTAAGGAGGCGGGTAACTTTTTATTTTCTGATTAGTTATTTATTTATTTATTTATTTTAATTGAATTTTTGGGAGTTTGATTAAGACAAAGAAAAAGTGTTTCGTCGGGTCCCTGTAATTTCTATGCTACCACGTGGTGACCGCTCTGCTACTACATTTAAGAGGAGGAAGGAAAGAACCAGAAACGCGTCCGTTCACATCAAATACTTTATTTAGACTCCCCCTGATATTAACCAAGAGCAAGTAACTTTTTATTATTACACATCTCCGTTTGTCGAGATCCTTTTTTTTCTTCTTCTTTATTTACAAACAGTTTTAACCTTTATTTACAAACGGTAACATTTATTATCTTTGCAAACAAAGTCTTTCAGGTAGTTCGTTTTTTTTTTATAAACGTCCTCTGCTTGATACAGTTGTCTCCTGTTTTTGCTTAACTTCGCTTCTTCTGGAGGAGTTGTCTACGTTTTCCAAAATAGGTAGTAAATGTTTTCTGTTCCTTTTTAGACTTTCTCCAGAGTTCAACTTTACTGTATATGTCCTATTTTTCTTATTTGTTGCTGTGACTATACCAGTATTCCTCCGCATTTTCTCTTCATCTGTTTTCTCATGAATTAATATGTCATCTATTATGATGTGAACACCTTCCACATTTTCCGTTGAAAAATTTCCGGTGCTGATGATATTCCAAAGGGCAATCTTTTAAAACAATATCTCCCAAATGGGGTTATGAAAGTCTCTTTTTTGCCAATGGAATTTGGTGAAACCCACTGGCTGCGTCCAGTTTCGAAAATATCACTGAGCCGTTCAATTTGGGTGATATATCCTCCAGATTCGGCTGCATATAATATTTGCGTTTTACTGCTGAATTTAATTTTTTTAGATCGACACACAACCGTACTTCTCCGTTTTGTTTTCTCACCGGAACGATTGGACTGCACCAATCCATTGGTTGTGACTTTCTCGATCACACCATCATCCTCTAAACGTCGAAGTTCCTTCTTTACTTTTGGCATAATGGGAAATGCTATCCATCTAGCCGTCGGGGTACAATACGGTTTCACACCGTCTTTTAACGCTATTTTCACTGGGTCTGTTTTCATGACTCCAGTTACTTCCCCTTTGTTTACATTAGACACAAATTTAACCAAATTCATTCGATAAACTGTTTCTCTTGATAGCAAGTTGTCTGTACTGCTATCAATAACATGTATTTCGAATGAGTATCTGCTATCCTTATGTCTCGTATCAACCGTAAACTTCCCTATACAGTTCAATATACCTCCGGGGTTTTTGTATATGCCATATGCTGGTTTCAAAACAGGGTTTTTTTCTCAAGCTACGAAACGTTTCGTAACTGATAACATTTATGTCCGCTCCGGTGTCGATTTTAAAAATTAAATTATTTTCACATACCTTTAACCGCACATGCCATGGGTCTATTGCATTTTCTCTGAATTCTTTTCTTTTATAAATAGCCCCAAGAAAGTATTCCTCTGTCGTATGTTTTTCCACTTGTCTGACATTATGGGCTTTGAATCTGCAACATATCGCGAAGTGATTTATTTTGTCACAGTTTTGACATCGTTTTCCGTTCGCTGGACAATAATCTTGCCGTTTGTGTTTTTTGTTACATTTTCCACATCTCTGTTGCTGCGTTTCTTTTTGTGGATAATTTTGTTTCCATTCGTTTTGTTTTACTGCGTCAACCGATTTTTCCTTCATTTCAGCCATTTGCTGTCTCACTTGTTCGTAGCTGCGTGCTATTTCTATAGCCTTTTCCAAGCTTAGGTCGTCACTAAGTTGTAGTTTTTCGGATAGCTCTCCACTTCTTAACCCGATGACCAGCCTGTCTCTTATTTGGTCATTTTTGTGTGGAAAATCACAGTTCGTGAAGTCCCCGAATAAATTGTTCTATTGATTCGCCTTCCCTTTGTGTTCTGAGGTGAAATTTTGCACGCTCGTGCATAATATTTTTTTTTGGCATGAAGTGGTCTTCAAATTTGTTCAGTATCACGTCGAAACTCTTTTCATCTTCCTTTTTCTTGAAAGAGAACGACTTATATATCTGTTCGGCGTTCGGTGCCATACAATACACAAGCGTGCTAATTTGTGTATCGGGCGACTCTTCATATAATTTTGTTGCACTCCGAAAACGTTTAAATCGCTCTCGCCATGTCCTCCACTGGTTCGGTTGTGTAAAGTCAAAACGCTCTGGGCGCTGAAGTCTAAACATATTTCTTTTTGAAATAGTTGATGTTAATCCTTTTTTTATCTCATTATAAGGTTTCCTTACCGAAAGAAAAAAATCTGACACCATGTTTCGTCGGGTCCCTGTAATTTCTATGCTACCATGTGGTGACCGCTGCTACTACATTTAAGAGGAGGAAGGAAAGAACCAGAAACGCGTCTGTTCACATCAAATACTTTATTTAGACTCCCCTTGATATTAACCAAGAGCAAGTAACTCTTTATTATTACACAAAAAGCGCTCTCTAAATGGAAGCAGACGAAATTCGAATTGGAAGAAAGTGACTACCCCCCCCCCCCCAAAAAAAAAAAAACTGATAAATATATATTCAAAACTCACCAAACAGAAAAATGACAGGCAAGAAAATAAATCTATACATGTTAGAAAAAGAAATGAAAAAATCGATAAAGACAATCTCATATTGTCATGAGAAGAAATTGCTGTCCCCCCAAAATGAGGTGCATTACACAAGGATGGTTTCCCCTGGAGATGTACAAATGGACAGTGCCACCAAAAGAACTTGACTGAACAACAAGTTTTAAAAAAGGAAAAAAAAACGGTTACAAAAAGAAAACAAAACAAACAAAAACTTGTACTTACACCTAACAATTATACGATTAAAAAAATCTTTTCTTGGAGGAAAAAAAAACAAAACTTTCTGTTAATAAATATTTTGCAAAAAAAAAAAAAAAATTAAATACTAAAATGAAATAAACATATTTTCATTTTTCAAGGTAGTTTTTGTTTTGTTTTGTTTTTGTTTTTTTTATTATTTGCATTTGTATTTTTCCGTTTTTTTTTTTGCTTTGTTTTTTTTCATTAGTCTGCGTCTGTTACGACGCTCGGCTGACACCGATAATTGCCGGTCTCGCCCGATCCATGCTTGATGGGAATTCACGAGAATTCGGGTCAAATTATGCAAGAGTACCCATTTTTTGTATCGATAGATAAACAATTCAATATTTTTCAAATATTCAATTTTTTAAAAAAATTTTGATTCAATTATTATTTTTTTCTTTGTCTAAGATTTACGCTGATTTGCTATAAGAATATGCAAAAATATTATAACATAAGTACCTGAATTTCCAATAATTTCATCTTTTATATCAGTATGTAGAGATCCCGTGTTTAAATTTAAAAATCCAAAATTCAATGTTTCTTTTTTTTTTTTTTTTTTTATAAACTATGGAAGGTTTTACAAGACATCATTCATAATTTTGGAAAAGGGGGAGGTAACAACTGTTTGTAAATACAGAACAACTATTTTAAAAGGAAAATTAATAATTTATTTTTCAAAGATTTAAAAATAGTGTTTTTCGTAAAAATAATGAAAATTTATAAGTTTTTTGCTAATCTGAAAGATAATTATCATTAACATATTCAATGAATTTCACACTTCAAAACACAAAAGATGAAAAATTAAACACATTCAAAATTCGGATTTTCAACCATAAAATTTGATATGTGCGCTGTTGTTTTGTTTTGTGTGTGTGTGTGTGTGTGTGTGTGTGTGTGTGTGTGTGTGTTGTTTTGTTTTATTTACATTCATCACCCTCCCCACAATACAATATATTTCCCTCACTTTCGGAAGATTATTTTAAGCATATTTATACCCACAAATAAAGGAGGGTCACAATAACAGATTAAGCATATGGTAGCAAGAAAGACAGATAGAGTATTGTTATAATTAAGACAAGCGTATGGTAGCAAGAAAAACGTGAACACGGAGATTGTGTGTGTATATATATATATATATATATGCATATATTTATTCTCGACAAACGAGATGTTAGAAGAAAAAAAAAGAAAAGAAAGAATCGTTAGTATTTACTCGAAGTTGACTGGGACGACGATAAGGTATCGGCTGTGGCGTCGTTGGTGAGAAGAGAGGTGGTTGAATGTTTGACTCGTGCGTTGGTGAAATAGCAGTCGTGGCGACGGTGGAGACGACGATTAAGACGGCGTCGAAGACGGCGGAGGAAGCAGCGAACGCAAAGCGTGATGTGTTTGACTGGTCGGTCTGTCTAAACTGCCGATTTGAAAATGCTGCCCCTTTTTTATATCGAGGCGCGATAAAAAAAAGTGGCTTGAGAAAGCCTGTGTTTAATTTAGGCGGGAGGCATTGTTATTGGCCGAAAAATATAAATGTTATTTTGCCAATGCCTGCGGAATTGCGCGTAAATCGCCTGAGATTTGTATTTCTGTTTTATAACAGTATTAAGTTAAATATTTATTGAAAAGAAACAAAATGGTTGAGAATATCTCTTGATTAGAAGTTTCCGAGAAGAACAAAATAATATAGTCCTTGTTATTAAGGTTTGTTAGTAGTGAAAATAATTAAAAATGTCTCTTATTTAAAACGGAAAAAAATTATAAAATAAATTCTTTTGGGATTTAATTTTATATTTGATTTTCATGAATTCATAAACGTAAATAAGAAAATGATTTGCTTACAATTTGTTTCTGAAAATGAAGTTTCTCTTTTGTCATGTTTGATCACAACAACAGTTAACAATAATAATAATAATAATAATAATAATAATAATAATAATAATAATAATAATAATAAATGTGTGTAACATTGTAATTAGCAAACATTTATAAGCAATGTCACTAAATAGGTTTACTTGTAATAGAAGGAAAGTAAGGCATTCAAAATGTTTCTTATCTTAAACATTATTACATGAGTACTCATCTCATTTAAAAAATGCATTTATTTTACCTTTCGAACCTCGACAAATCACGATTAAAATGTGCAAACATTCAATAAGTAAAAAGTCAACATGGTTGCCAGTTGCCATTTTATAATGGGATCAAAAACCAAGATCGAGTCAAACAGAATAAATTGACAGGACTTTGGTGAATTTGTTTAGTTCATATCTTTATGAATTGATGTGGAGAGAGCAAATGCCGAAAAGGCAACTGGCAGCCACGTTGATTTTTTACTTATTGAATGTTTATACATTTTAATTGTGCTTTTCTCGAGTTTCTATGTGTAAAGTAAATTAACGTTTTACACGAAATGAGTCCTCATGTAATAATGTTTAAGATAAGAAACATTTTAAATGCCTTATTTTTCTCATATCACCTGCAAGCACCATTTAGCAACATTACCCATTTATAAATTGTAATTTAAAATAAATAACTAAATTTTTGAATGATATATATTTTAGGAAATCAGCGGATAATACATAAGTTTATTTCGTTATTTACAATTTTATTTAATTTCAATTAATGAATAACAAAAAATGTAAGCATCTCTCATTACAAAAAAATGTTTTTGCCATTAGTTGGCTTATAAACAAAATGAGGGCATTTTTTACTATGGAGAACAAAACAAAAACAATTGTAAAAAACATGTATATAAAAAATAAATGATATCAATAGAAAGATAAGTTTTTAGTGGTTTAACTTGTTTAAAAGCATTTATTCAGTTTGAAACCAAGTAGTGTCGAGTTTTATGTGAGAACAGCAAAACATTCCCAACATGTGATGGTCACATCTTAAGAGTCTAGATAATCACTCAAAATTTGAAAATTAAATGAAAAAATGGTAGAAATCCACTCAATAAATGTTACTGTGAGAGAAGAGGAAATAAAATCAGCTGAACCTTTATTTGAAAGAACCTGTTACATTGGCTTATGAAAACATTAACCCATGAAAGGGAATCACACCAAATATAACTTGTTAGCTTAAGATAGCTTAATTGCCATATATTTTTATAACTTACTACCTATTATTCTTACATAATCTATTTACGTGAATACACACACACATGCATATATGTGTGTGTGAGTGTGTGTGTGTGTGTGTGTATAAGTAGGAAGAACTGATGTTGATTGGGATTTAATGAACATCACTAATATGTATGATTTCACTATTTTCATAACACCATATTATCAGGTTGACAAGAAAGTTCTTGCGGTTTTTAACTTATAAATTCAGCAGAACGTATTTTGACTAAAACAAAAATTATGTTCTCAATTTCTTTACTAACGCAGTGTTTGAGAGATAAAGAACTTAAATGGAACATTCGAATATTTATGTATTTCATATAGAATTCAAGTGTTAGCTCCAGGTTGTGAGCCCCTTGATTTCTGAGAACTTCGACTGAAATAAAATAAAACAAAAAAGAGAAATTAATGCACCATTGAGTGAAATAAATCATACAACATACGGGCATGGTTTATTCAATTAAAACTCTTACCCAAAAACCAAGAGAGTAAAAGAGGGAACATGAAGGCTAAATCATATAACCCAGCCTGGAAACGAAAACTCCAGCAGAAAATAGATAGACTCCGAAAGGAAACTGCCCAGATATATGCATTCCTATCCTGTGAAACCCCAGGCAAAAAATTAAAAAAGAAGGTGAATAAATTGAAAATTTACTATTCCCTCCAAGACCAAGCACAGCTAAGAGCTAAGATGGCAGAACATCAGGCTGAGATAAAAGCCTTAGCTGCACAAATAAAAAACAAAACCAAAAACTTTGAATCAAAAGGATAAATAAACTTTTTGCAACAAACCCAAGAATTGTCTACAGGAGCCTCGTTAAAGACGAAATAGAGGTGAGCTCCCCACCAGCACAAGAAAACTTCTGGAGGCCACTCTATGAGGACACTAAAGTAGATAAAGAAAACAATTGGATAGATACCATCAAAGAAGATAACAAGGAGAAAGAAAAGATGCCAGCTCTAAAAATTACCAAAGAAGCTCTCTGCAAGAAGGTAGCCCAATGCAGAAAACCCGAATAACCAGAAATATTACATAGGTATTACTTCCTTCTATTTCAAAACTCGATATTATGACCACAAAAGTATATTCAACAATAAAAACCACCATATGAAAACAAGGCTAGCAAATAAATTCTGGGAACTCAAGGAAAGCGGACATTCGCCGGTAGTCGAACGGAAAATAATAAGACAAGCTACTACATGTAGAGACCTAGACGACCTATGTAGATTATGCCTTCATGAAAAATTTGCAATCCTGTACTTTAAAGAACCCCAACATCTATTTAACTGTAGAAGAGAAATAGTGAACACCTTTATTCACAGGATAAAATTTACTCTAGGATAGCGATACAAAATAATTTTAAAACTGACAAAAACAATAGAAAATAAACAAATAAATAAATTAAATAAAAATGAATATACATAAACTATTACACATATATGTATGTATGTGTATATATTTATATATGTATATATATATGTACATATATATATATGTGTATATATGTACATTCATATCTGATTTACCTCTACACTCCATGTTTAAAAAGGAAGTGTCCTTTATAGTATCAGATCTGACCAAATGGTTAATTGTAGGCATAGACCAATTCATATCATCTAAAAATTTCCAACAAAAACCTAACAGCCAGCCATGGTTCTCCCCAGAATGTGCTGCTGCTATCACGCACAGAAATCACTTTTTCCATAGCTACCAACGTAATAGATGCACTGAGACTAAAGCTGCTTTCAGGTCTGCCAGCAACCACTGTAAAAGAGTAATAAAAAATGCAAGAGAGCTATATGCCCAGTCTGTTAAATCCAAGGTAGCTGATCAGCAGCTTGGTTCCCACCAGTTTTGGCAAATAACAAATAGGATCCTGAACAGAAGTGTGCATTCTATCCCAACCATTATCAATGGACCAGAGGTCATCTCGTCAGCGTCAGATAAGGCCAAACTATTTGCAAAGAACTTTGCAGCTAATTCTACCCTATGTGACGAAGGCCATCAACTCCCCATATTTCCTCCTATAACACAGAACAAGCTAGGTAACATACAAATATCCGTGCATGAGGTCGCCAAGCTAATAAAGAACCTAGATTCCAGTAAAGCAATGTTAAAAAAGCTTCAACCAGAACTTGCTCCCATACTTATGAAACTATTTAAGCGCTGCCTTAAGGAGAAGTGCTTTCCGACTCCCTGGAAGACCTCATCAGTTTGCCTGTATTTAAGAATTCAGGTGATAAGTCATCTCCCTCTCAGTACAGACCTTTAAGTCTCCTGTGTGTTATGAGTAAGTTACTGGAATCCATATTAAATAGAGAAATAGTCAACCACCTCAGCAGGAATAACCTTCTTAGTGACACACAATATGGTTTCCGCTCTGCAAGATCTACCGCAGATGTGCTGAGGGTTATATTCCACAGGATTAGTGAATCTCTTGACAAAGGATTCCTTTCTAGGGCAATTGCTCTTGACATATCAAAGGCCTTCGACAAGGGTCTACTTCACAAGATTTCCAGCTACGGTATAACTGGAAATGTTTTCTCAATTATTAAATCATTTCTCTCCGATAGGCTCATAAGAGTAGTGGTAGATGGGCAAAAATCGGAGGCCTGCAATATAAATGCTGGAGTCCCTCAGGGGTCAATCCTGGGCCCAACTCTCTTCCTGATCTACATCAATGACCTCCCTAAACACATACTTAAATCATTCGTTGACATCTATGCTGATGACACGACCATCTACGGCAACACATCAAAGGCTGTAAATGACAAAGTTCTCTCTGATTCTCTCTCCTCTGATCTCGAGCGCGTGGTTCAGTGGGGGAAGGGGGAAGACGTGGCTGGTTACCTTTAATGCATCCAAAACCAAACTCCTATCCTTACATCATCAACGCTCTGATCCCCAGCTGGCATCAATTGTGATGGATGGCTCTCGTCTGGGTGAGGCCCCATGTTTTGACAACTTCTGGGTTTGACCTTTACTCCTGATCTGAAATGGAACACGTACATCAAGTCTGTTGCCAAGGTCACTGGAAAGATGGTGGGATCCTTCTACCGCTCCAGAAGATATCTCACTACTGATGCAATTCTCTATCTATATAAAAGCCAAGTACGCCTAAGGATGGAATACTGCTGCGATATCTAGGCAGGAGCTGCTAAAAACAGCCTATCCTGCCTTGACAGAGTACAAAATAGACTTCGTGGCTTAGTGGGGGATGCCCTAATCTCTACTCTGCAACCTCTCTCCCACAGAAGAGACGTTGCGAGCCTATCCTTGTTTTATCGTTATTTTCATGGCAGGTGCTCGTCTGAACTCCAATCTCTGGTCCCCCCTAATCCACTGTGAAAAATTTCCCCCACTCTATATCTGTGCCTAAATCAAACCGCGGATTCCATGAGCAAAGCTTCTTTCTTAGAACTGCACGCCTGTGGAACTCTGTTCCGTCTGCTTGCTTTCCTCCGGACTACAACTTGGATGTTTTCAAGTCCAATGTTTACAAATTCCTAATGAACCGCCCCTTTATTAAACACTTTATCAAATCTCCACACTAACGTAATGTACTTGCAATAACCCTTATCCCTGAGTGGCTTCCGGGCCTTGATAAGTGGTGATCACTGTGTAAAAAAAAAAAAAAAAGAAAAAAAGGCATACCATCAGATTCCAGTGAATCCAGCCAACATCCCGAAAACTGCTGTAACAACTCCGTTTGGAGGGTTTGAATTTTTAACTATGCCTTTTGGTTTGCGAAATGTGGCTAGTACCTTTCAACGCTTCATGGATGAGGTAGTGCATGATTTAGACTTCGTCTATAACTACATAGACGACATTCTAGTAGCAAGTGCCTCATCTGAGGAACAGCCTCTCACCTCCGCCTACTGTTCGAACGGTTTCAACAGTAACAGCTTAGAATTAACCCTGGTAAATATGTTTTTGGTGCTTCGATGCGGTACATATACATACTCTGTTTTTACCACAGGACTCTCTAATCTTTTGCCCCCATCCATACATGGACACACACTCTGATCACCGACTTCAACATGTATCCATTGAACACTTCTTTTTCAACAAACCTATATAATGATCATCTCAATGCGGAAACTCTTTCAACGATTAACCCGTTTCATTATTCTTCCTAACAAAAATAACCAATAAAGTTGCTTTTAAATGTTAAAATGAGAGTTCTTGTCATTTTTACAATCTCCTTCAAGAACCGTCATAAAATGTTTTCAATAGAGATTTATTCAATAATGACCCAATTTTCCTACCTAGCAAAGATAGACGAGATTTCCATGGACGAGTTTTCCGTCTGTCACTGCTTTCATGTCACTGCTTTCGGTAGTGCCCCGCAGGAAATTAAGGAAGACGTTTGCTTACTATAACCTTGTTTTACATAGACGGAGACACGAAAAAGTGTGTGCGTGGGGGGGTGTATAACAAATAATTGTTAATAAAGGCAAGATAAGTTATTCTTCTACCTACCTGGATAAGGTTTTGATGTTTTAACATTTCTTTTAAAATGTGCTTGAAATGTGAAACCCAAGTGAACGAAAACAACGATGTCCTGAGAATCTTTCAAAAACTCGAGAAATTTTTTTTCTTTTGCTAGAAATCCACCCAATAAATGGCATGATGATATTTATTAGCGAGGTTTCTATCTACCCAAGATTAATTTTGAATTTTTTTATTTTCGATTTCTTTTACTTATTCCTTGGACTCGAAACATCATGGCGCCATTTTTGTTTTCGTTTTCACTGATGTGCTTAGCACTACTTGCGTTTGACACTTAAAACACATTTTAAAATTAGTTAAAACACCAAAAGGTAGGTAGAAGAGTAACATCATACTTTTAGTAACAATTGTTTGTTCCTTTTTTATTTTAATCGTTTTCTGGGGTTTGTATTACTGTACACATAGATTCGAAAAAGTTGTCAAAATACAAATATATAACAAATAAATGTTATCAAAGGCAAGATAAGTTACTGTTCTACCTAACTGGATATATTTTTCGTGTTTTTATTCAATGTAACATGCTTATTAAGCTCGAAAAGCATACAGTGTTTACCGATGTATTGGAAAATTCAAAATGGCGCCCGACACTCTCTTTAACATGGTAAGTTCAGGAAAAGATGTTATAAATAATAAACTAGACAAAATACTGTTAGAAATTCGCTCATTATATGTTACCGTTGTAAACATAACACTGAGTTATGTATCCTTAACCCGAGCTCTCCAGGAAGGAGAGAGGAAAAGGGACTGTCATGGCGGACCCAATAAAGGTACACATGTACGTCGCTTATCGAGGCTAACTACTGTGTCTTGTTGTCTTTCCCTTATGAGTGAAGTCCTTCCCTCTTAATTATACATGGTGTCAGGAGTTGGATAAAAACAAAAATAACGAAACAAAGGAAAAATACAACGACCCATCCTAAAAATAAAACATGAAAATACGTATGAACGATGAAGGACGTGTAACGGGTTAGTATATAATAATACACCAAACCGCTGCAAAAATATACAATGAAACAAACAGAAAATGAAGGAATGAAAACGCTTGTTGAATAAATTTGAACACGTTTATTTTTCGTAGAAAAATAAAAAGCTAATGTTCATTTCAAAAGATGAAAAATCCAAACGTGAGGAGGAAATGAAAAAGGCACACATAAAGCGACTGCTGCTTTATGAAAACGGGGGAGAAAGAAAGGGCGAACGTATGCAGGTCGCTAACCGTCCGCGCACATGTTTTGACGAGGAGTGACCACTGGTAGTCGGGAGGCGAAATCTGGTGCGACTGGTCAGCTCAAAAACCACCCGATGAAAGAGGAAGAAAAAGGGGCTGCGCGTGGGACCTTGGTTTTCTGCGCATGCGTTTGGAGAAAAAAAGGAAGTGACCTCACGCTCGTATGTGTGTACGTATGTGGTTAATGCGTATGTGTGCTTGCGTGCGTGCCTGGGGTGTATATACGTAGTTGTGTATATACGTGCGTGCGTGTGGAAAACAAGTTTGGACAGACGCACCCTCACCACGTGGTAAACTTTTTTCGTTTCTTTGTTTGTTTTGTTTTTAATATCCAGTCAGTATACATATTCAATACTTTTTGACACTCTAGTTAAACACAAATATGTCTAACCCAAACGAAGCTTCACCAAAACATGCCGAAATCGACCCAATTTCTTTCATGTTGCAAATGCAACAACAACAACTCACCATGCAAGAACAGATGACGAACCTCATGGCACACCTTCTGCCCACCTGGCAACACGCCCCCACCCCATTGTCGCGCCATTCACGGGTGAAGCCCGAGCGACCAGTAATAGAACCTGACTCGTCAGATAATAAATGGATCATTTTTAAGGATGCATGGCTTCGTTATAAGGAGATGACACAACTTAACGACCCCACAGAAATCCGGAATGAGTTACGATCTGCATGCAATTCATCTGTCAATGAGATGTTATTCAATTTTATTGGTCCGGATGCCCTGCATAATGCTACAGAGGAGCAGCTGCTGGAATATATTAAATCCGTTGCCGTGAAAACCGTCCATCCCGAGGTATACCGTCAGCAGTTCTTTGTAATGAGGCAAAGTGATGGGGAGACTATCACATCCTTTATTTCCTGGTTGAAATCACAAGCGATGCTCTGCGCTTTCAATTGTGGCAACCAGCAATGTACAATGTCATTTTCCAAAGACATGATCAAATCTCAAATCATTGCTGATTACGGGACACCTCCCACCAGAGCAAAATTTTAGCAGAGATTACGTCCCTGCCAACTCTAAATGACTTAACTAGACGTCTCTTGACTCTAGAATCTACCGCCAGAGCATCAAATCACTTCCGACCAGCAGAGATCACACAAGTGGCCCAATTTAAATCTGCGTCATCAAGAAAGTTTCCACCACCAGACAAGACCAAAAATGATAATGGCAAATGCAAAGGTTGTGGACACAAGGCACACCCAAAAGGACGAAGACAATGCCCCGCTTGGGGCAAATCATGCCACAAATGTGGCAAAGAGAACCACTTCTCAACCACATGCCATGGCACAGCATCGTCAAATGCCATAATGGGAGACTACCCAAATGACAGCCAAGATGAAGATTCTTCGTTCATATCAACAATGACTGTGCAACCTAAACGACTAGAGGAAGAAGAGGGGATCCCGCATGGGTCATGGACCAACAACAAGTTCACACCAAGCCGACCAGAGCCACCTCCATTTTTCGATGTTACTATCACATTAGATACAAAGGCCCACCAACATCTCGGACGATTCAGACATATAAATATGAAACACCAACCCGTCCAATTGCTCGCTTTGGCAGACACAGGAGCTCAGACAAGTACAGCTGGTGTGGACTTATTGAACAATCTGGGGTGCACTTCTGAACATCTGCTGTGCACCAGACATTGGTTACGTGCCGTTAATGATGACAACCTGCCCATTAAGGGGTCCTTAATTGCCACGATGTCACTCGGTAAGGCAACATGTTCGGAGGTGATATACATCAGCCCAAGGGTTAAGGGCCTGTATATATCACAAACGGCCCTGAAAAAATTCAAAATTATCGACGACGACTTTCCAGCACAAATTAATAGTCTGGTAGCTACAACGAAGATGGACCACAAACCAACTGACCGAATGTTAGCCCCATGCGAATGCCCATACAGATCACCATGCCCACCACTGCCAGACAAGCTCCCGTTTCCTGCAACACCGGAATATCGAGGAGAGATAGAGAGCTGGATCAAATGCTATTTTGCCAGTAGTGCATTTAATACATGTACACACCAGAAATTGCAGACCATGACCGGAGAACCGCTTACTATCACATTCCTCGACAACCACCAACCTAAGGCTGTTCACAAACCAATCTCTGTCCCTCACCACTGGAAAGAAGCTGTCAAATCCCAGCTTGATGCAGATGTAGCACTGAACATCATTGAACCAGTGCCAGCAGGGACACCAACGACATGGTGTTCGAGAATGATCACCGTGCCCAAAAAAGATGGCAGCCCATGTAGAACGGTCGACCTCCAAAATTTAAATGCAATGACAAGACGAGAAACACACCACACACCCTCCCCATTCAATCTTGTCAATACGATACCCCCAGGAAAAAAGAAAACTATTCTGGATGCCTGGAACGGATATCACAGTGTTCCTCTGGCTGTAAAGGCATGGGATGCCACCACTTTCATAACAGAATGGGGCAGATACAGGTATTTGCGAGCCTCCCAAGGTTTCCAAGCGTTCAATGATGGTTACACAAAGAGATTCGACACCATTACAGAAGATTTCCCTCGTGTTGCTCGCTGTGTGGACGACTTTATCTTGTGGGATGATGATATGGCACTATCCTTTTGGCACACCGTTAGATACATCATACTATATGCTGAAAATGGAATAGTATTTAACCCAGAAAAATTCCAATTCGCAAAAGACAATGTAGAGTTTGCTGGCTTCGACATCAGCTTAACAGGGTACAAACCATCTCAAAAATTACTTGAGGGCATCAGAAACTTCCCATCACCGACAAACATTACAGGAGTTAGATCTTTCTTTGGTTTGATTAACCAAGTTTCATATGCGTTTGCCCAAGCACCCATCATGTCACCCTTCAGAGAACTACTGAAACATAACAGCAGGTTTTACTGGGACGATACATTGGAACAACTCTTCCAGCAATCCAAGGAAACAATCCTAGAAAACATCCGAGATGGCGTTCGAACATTCGAAATAAATCGCCCAACATGTCTGACTACAGACTGGAGTCGAACAGGAATAGGATTTACCCTACTCCAAAAACATTGTGCATGCCCGTCCACAATGGACCACCGTTGTGGGTCAGGACATTGGAAAGTTGTATATGCTGGCTCCCGATTCACTAGACCTGCTGAGAACCGGTATGCACCAATTGAAGGGGAAGCTCTAGCTATAAAGTTTGGATTGGAAAGCTGCAAAATGTTTGTTTTAGGCTGCCCCCACCTGATACTTGCTATTGATCACAAACCCCTTGTGCCGATATTCAATGATCGTAGCTTGGACGAAATAAAGAATCCCAGGATTTTAGATATCAGAGAGCAGACCCTGATGTACCAGTTCAGGGCCATATCAATACCAGGCGAGGCCAATGATGGAGCAAATGCCATGTCCCGTATCCCTACACATACCACCAAGATCGCAGCAGCGGAATTGGATAGCATGGAAGAAGCGTTGCAAGCTGGAATAGAATCCCAATACAACCAAGAAACATCTCCTATCAAGATGGTGCGCATACAGCAAGAAGCCACGATGGATCACCAATACATGAACCTTGTGGAAACAATAGAACAAGGATTCCCTGAACACAAGGATCTTCTACAGCCAAATATTAAAGAGTTTTGGAATATGCGAAGCGACCTATACACAGTTCAGTCTCTAGTATTCAAGGAAGGCCGCATATTAATTCCAAAAAACCTACATCGTGAACTCATCGACCAACTCCATGTTGGCCACCAGGGGGTCAACAGTATGAGAAGCAATGCCAGACAACGTTTTTTTTGGCCTGATATGGGAGCACAATTGCAGGAAAAGCGCAATCAGTGCAAGCACTGTAACGAAATTGCCCCATCAAACCATAAAGAACCTGCAATGGAGCCTGTCCACCCAGAATACCCTTTCCAGTCGACAGTAACAGATATTTTCAACATGGCGGGACGGAAATATATGATATATGCTGACAGATATTCAGGTTGGACAGAGGTATCCTCAATGCAACAAGACGCCAGGATCTCTACAGTATGCAACATCTTACGCAGGTATTTTGTGAATTATGGTGTGACGGAGGAAATTGCTTGTGATGGTGGACCCCCATACAACTCTGATGAGTGGAGGACATTTCTCAAAACATGGGGCATATCCCTCCGAGTCTCGTCGGCATATTATCCACAAAGCAATGGCAGAGCTGAGGCAGCTGTCAAGCATATGAAGAGGATATTAACAACAAATGTTAGCCCCAATGGTTCACTGGATACGGATAAAGTGGCAAAAGCACTGCTACTCCATCGCAACACACCACCACCTGACATAGGTGCGTCACCATCAGAACTTCTATTCGCTCGTCCCCTGAATGACCACTTACCAAACCCCACAAAATTTCGCCGTGAATGGTTGGAACTCGCTGACATGCGCGAGAGGGCCATTAACCAGCGTTTCCTCAACAACATGAAACGCACTGAAAACAGGCAACAACTCAACCCACTAAGAATTGGGGAACATGTGTCAATTCAAAACCAACATGGACACAAACCACTGCGCTGGGATAACACCGGCACGATTGTTGAAACTCTCCCCCACAGACAATACCGTGTATTAGTTGATGGCAGCAGAAGAACCACACTCCGAAACCGCCATTACCTTCGCAAAATAAGCACGGATAGCCGCAACCTGGCTCATGATGACACCCTACCAGATGACCTACCAAACAGAATCAGGATCCATTCCCCACAGTCACCTACAAACTCAAACCCAGTACGCCCAGACAGCCAACAACACCCTCAAATACAAATAACACCAACCCCACCTTCCACACCAGGTACTCAAATAAAGAATGAACCCCGAAAATGACAGATACAGGGCAGAATGAAAGATCTGAAGCTAGGTCTAGACCTATCCGTAACAGACGATTACCGTCTAGATTTAAGGACTTCCAGCTTGGATGATAATAATAATAATAGTGGTAATAATAATAATGATAATAAAAAAAAAAGACTTTAAATAATAAAAAAAAATAAATAAATAAAAATAACATGTAAACATAACACTGAGTTATGTACCCTTAACCCGAGCTCTCCAGGAAGGAGAAAGAAAATGAGACTGTCATGACGGACCCAATAAAGGTACACATGTACGTCGCTTATCGAACTACTGTGTCTTGTTGTCTTTCCCTTATGAGTGAAGAAGTCCTTCCCTCTTAATTATACAGCCATCACCGATACAAATAGACACTGCGGCGCTGTGTCACAGCGCATTCAAAGTCGAAGAAAAAAAACAATAACAAAAAAACTTTGAAACAGATTTCCTGTCTCTCTCTTCTAAAAAAAAAAAAAAAAAAAAAACTAACAAAAATAAGAAAAAAAATACTGAAGAATTTTGTTTTCAAAAACCCCCGGTAAAAAAAAAAAAAACAAGCAAACAAACAAACAAAAAACAAACAGAAAGCGAAAAACATTTTGTTTACGAACAGTTTGTTTTTCTTTACGTGCTAATCAACCATTGGGCAGACAACATTTCGCCGTCCATTTTCTTTACCGAAGAGACCAGCTATTACATACTTCAACGCAACAAACTCAAACTATATATATATATATATATATATATATATATATACACAAAAAACTGAAGAACTTTGTTCCAAAAATAATTATTTTTTAAAGGTCAACTACACTACAACTGGCACATCATCACCTCGTCATTTGGCTAAACTGTTTAGTCAAATGCTTGTTTAATACAAGCAATGCTGGGTATGCAGACGGCGAAGAAAAAGAGAATTTCTCCAGCAGCGTACAAACAACAATGACGAAACCCCTCATTAGACTCGACAAAGAAAAATAAACACAGAGCTGTCGACTTTATACCGAATTAAAAAAAAAATTCGAGCTCAACAAACATTTTTCACGGTTTCCTTACATTACCCTGCAACAAACGCGAGGAGCAAAATCACATAGGCCTATACACATTCTCTCTCGCACAGCAAATGCAACAACAAAGTAACAATAACAGGACATCCCTATTAACACATAGGAAGAAGTTGAATCAACAATACGAGTTGATATGCACCACGCACACTGATAAACTCACAACTGGAAGTTTCGTTGACAGCCGGCAACTGGACACCCCCATTCAACACGAACGAATGTGCAACAAGCGCCCGTACAGGCAATGTACACACACTACTGCAGACTCATTTGCGAAGACTCCTAGAACTACCCACGTTAACACAAACAAAAATTTTCCTTCCAAACGAACAATTCACCTCACTGTCCAAGCAACTCGTTACACATGTCAGCACAAAAAACAAAAAAATTGTCAGCCCTAAAAAAAAAGAGTAAACGCCTTTTCCAAGCATAAGTAAATCCTTTTTTATGAACACACTCCGTTTTACCAACAACAAAAACAGGACGAAAAGTCAATTGCCCAAAACATTAATTATATTAAAAAAAGTATATATATACATTGCATATTATTTTCTTTTATTTGTTTCCTCATGAACTAAATTACAGTTCGTTTATTTAAAAAAAAAAAAAAAAAATTAACTGGAACTTTCTATTCTCATTACCCCTTTATATATTCTTTCTTCGGCAGCGTACACTTCCAAACATTACGTTGCCTTGTGTTCTGTATTTTTCTAAAGACTGCTACCTTTTTATTTTTCTTCATCGGCTTTTTGCCTAAGCAGGGGGTGATGTAGGAAGTTAAACTATTTACTATGAGCGGATCAGTGTCCTGTGCCAAAGTGATTCGGCCACACTGACTAATCGGTTAGTAGGGCACATTGATTTTAGCTGTCGCCTTAAGAACTATTTTTAGCCCTTTAGGATCTCAGCTGCGATCGACAGAGGGACGCTAGCAAGCAACCTATACAGACCTCTCTCACTCACTCCTCCCACTGCTACTTGTTAAGGACTGCAGTCTGATGGCAGACGACACTTTAAAACAGACATTTATACTTTCTTTCTTTCTCTCCAGTCTGAGATACAGTCTCGCCTTTTCTAAATAAACCCTGTGTTGTTGTTTTGTTAAAAGAAATGTTTGGCCTTGTGTTTATTTAAGCAATTATTTCCTCAATAGTAATTTGTTTTACAAAATATAAACTGACAAGGCTTAAATGTATGCAATTTTCGGCGCTTCTACATTATGGGGACGAGAGTTTGTAGTTGATAAATGGAGTTTTTAGATAAAAAACAATGGTTTTGTATGAGCCCTTTCCTCGTCTCACACAAAAACACGTGTTCACACTTCAAACCACTTTTTTTGTCATACACATCTGTGCACACAAACATATATGCGCACACATACACACATGTCATATATTCACGTTCACGTACATACACTCACATTCATGTGCATACACACACACGCTAACGTACACACATGTACGCACACATACACGCACATGTACGCACACATGGACACCGTCACTTCCCTTTAAAGGAAATCCACTCATGCGCAAAAGACCACCGGAAACAACTACATAAGCAAGAGACCTGAGCTGTTTCCTTCTTTTCGATTCGGTTCCCGAGCTGAGCGATCGATGGACCAACCGCTCCCTTTCGGGACGGCCGTGCGCCTCACGTCCCCTGCTACTATGTGTGGGGCAAGACCCAACAGATAGTACGTACACCTTACACACTTTCTCTCTCCATGGCCTTGAGTGACTTTCTCACTCCCTCTCTCTCTCTTCCCTACAACAATAGACTTTCCCTCTCACCAGCTAACAGCGAGAGACGCATGCCAAACTGGATTGACTTTCTTTCTCTATATATACAACAATAGACTTTCCCTCTCACCAGTTAACAGCGAGAGACGCACGCCAATTCTTTCATGTGTTTCTTCACAAAATAAATTCTAGTTCGTTTATTTCAATAAACGCATTGTTTGTTTCTTCCTCACTTCAATTCATTTTTTCTATTTTGTACGATTGGAGGATATGTATAATATATCCACCAGTCCACTACAGTTTCTAGAGGATAGTGCATTACATCATCATAATCTAACCATAAGCACATCTTAAATCAATCCAACAGATAATTGAATTATTATGTCATACTCATCTCACCATAATGTCATTGTATATTTCAGACCTCCATCATTTTTGATTTATAAAGTTGTTGTCCGAAAATAGCATTGACCTGCTTATTTATGATGGAGGTACAGTAATGCCTATAATGGACGGATTCCACCAACTGGGAGACCACTAGACCAACATCCTCGCCAGCAGGATGCCAGTGGTAAAATGCCTGATTCCCGACTACGACTTTGAGACAGTTGATCTTGACGCAGCAATTGTGGCAGCACTCCTGACAACTCATGCGCTAGTACACACCACAACTCCCGCAAGTACTGCAAGCTACAACAAGGTAGAAAAAGTCAAACGACCTACCATCTCATCAGCTGGTACAAGTGAG
Source organism: Euprymna scolopes (assembly GCF_053919585.1). Classification (NCBI taxonomy): domain Eukaryota; kingdom Metazoa; phylum Mollusca; class Cephalopoda; order Sepiida; family Sepiolidae; genus Euprymna; species Euprymna scolopes. The sequence goes on along the minus strand of NC_136490.1, from coordinate 136,865 downwards.
GACTGGTCATGCTTCCTATCACGATGGAATGATTATGTCGAAGCCACCAAAATCAAGGACAAAGAACTGGTAATCCAACTGTTAGAGTGCTGTAATGAAACTTTGCGCAGAGACCTTACAAGATCAACTGGCGGCTCCCTGACAGGAAAATCTCAAGAAGATGTTCTAACAGCCATGAGAGCCCTGGCAGTGCGTGAGGAAAACACAATGGTGGCTCGGGTTATGCTGAACAATATGACACAAGATCGCGAAGAAACTGTGCGCTCATTTGGTGCTCGTCTCCGTGGACAAGCTGGAGTATGCAAATTCCTAATACCGTGCCCCAGCTGCAGCCATGAAGTCAACTACACAGATGCAATCCTGCGTGATGTGCTTATTCGTGGACTCAATGACCCTGACATTCAGCTAGACCTCCTTGGACACTTTTCAGTTCTTTGAAGCCAAGGAATCTGGAAAACGCTCTGCATCCAAACTACTTGATTCCCAAGGGGCCGAAGCAGCTAGCAGCACATATCGTCGCAACAGAAATGCTGCACGTGTTGTAACCAAGAAAACAGTAGAACAAGAAACAGCATGCACTTATTGTGGAAAGATAGGTCACGGTGCCAGAGCAACCTTCCAACTTCGCAAGAAAGAGTGTCCCGCATACGGTCAGACCTGCAACAACTGCGGAAGAATGAACCACTTTGAGGCTGTGTGCAGAGGCAAACAGAAAATGACGGACACTAAGACTGAACACGAAGGTGCTGTATTTGACTCCCTCTGTGCTGCAACTAGTCATGATAAAAACTATGACAGACATGTTGTTCATCTAGACCATCACCTATACAATCAGCTATCAGACACCTGGGTGCGCCAGTCATCACAGCCTCAACCTTTCATTCGAATGACTGTTCATATTGATCCCAAAGACTACGACCACTTCGGCATAAACCCAAAGATCACACCAGAGCCAAAGACAACTACTATCACTGCTATGACTGACACAGGCTGCCAAAGTTGCCTAGCCGGTATCAAAATGCTTCATCGACTCGGTATCTCAGAGAAACACTTAATTCCCGTGACAATGAAGATGCATGCTGCTAACAATGTCAGCATAAGAATTCTTGGAGCAGCCATTCTCCGCATCTCCGGCAAAGGAACTGGAGGGGAAACCTATGAAACGCCCCAAGTTGTGTACGTGACTGACAAATCCGACAAAATGTTTCTAAGCAGAGAAGCATGTGCAGCACTTGGCATGATTACATATAACTTCCCAACCACCGGTGAATCACAGAGCAACAGTCAAGCAGCAATGAACACTATCAGCCAATGCGTGGTTCCCCCATGTCCACAGAAAGATAATAACAACCCAGCACCACAAATCCAGCTACAATCAACATCTCCTCAAGACACTATGTCTACTTCATGCAAGGAGAGTGACAAGTGTAAATGCCCCAAACGTGAATCACCACCCCCTCCACCGTCGGCTCTGCCATTTCTTGCAACTGAAGCTAACCGAGAGAAACTTCAACAGTACCTATTAGACAGGTACAAATCTAGTACCTTCAATACGTCAACATCAGCCACTTCCTCACATGGTAGGCCCACTGATGCGGCTCATGGTCGACCCCCAAGCTACACCTGTCGCACATCACACACCTGTCCCAGTACCACTACATTGGCAGGATAAAGTGAAAGCAGGCCTAGATCAGGATGTTAAACTTGGCGTCATCGATCCCGTCCCAGTTGGAGAACCGGTCACTTGATGCCATCGCATGGTGATCTGCGCAAAGAAGAATGGCACTCCGCATTGAACCGTAGACTTCCAAGCACTCAATGCTCATGCAGTGAGGGAGACCCACCACACGCAGTCCCCATTTCATCAGGCTCGCTCCGTCCCACGCAACACTAAAAAGACTGTCTTTGATGCCTGGAACAGATATCACAGTGTACCCATTAGAGAAGAGGACAAACACCTCACCACCTTCATCACATCGTGGGGCAGGTACAGATACAAAACTGCACCTCAAGGATACATAGCCTCTGGGGATGGCTATACCCGCCGCTTCGATAAAATCGTCGCCGACATCCCTGACAAAACAAAGTGTATTGACGACGCCCTTCTTTGGTCAAACAGTATACAGAACAGTTTTCTTCAATCCTGTAACTGGCTGAAAACTTGTGGAAAGAACGGTATCATCTTAAACCCGGAGAAATTCATCTTTGCTCAAGACACTGTAGAGTTTGCTGGCTTTGAAATTACCCCAGACAGCGTGCGACCATGTAGTCGCTATCTTGAAGCAATCTTAGACTTTCCTTCACCGAAGAACAGCACGGACATGAGATCATGGTTTGGTCTTGTAAACCAGGTATCATATGCCTTCAGCATGACTGACAGGATGCAAGCATTCAGACAACTGTTGAAACCTGGAACCCCATTCAACTGGGACGACACACTGGAACGCCTCTTTCAGGAGTCAAAAGCAGTCATCATCAGTGAAATTGAACATGGTGTCCAGATATTCGACAAAAACAAACCAACTTGCCTAGCTACAGACTGGTCGAAGAATGGCATTGGATTCTGGCTGTTCCAGAAACATTGCACATGCATTAAAACCGTGCCCTTCTGTTGCCGAGACGGGTGGAAGATAACCCTTGTTGGCAGCAGGTTCACCAGCCCCACAGAATCCAGGTACACACCCGTCGAAGGTGAAGTCCTTGCAGTTGCTGACGCCTTAGAAAAAGCAAGATACTTTGTTCTGGGATGTGACAAGTTGATCATCCCAGTAGACCACAAGCCCCTGATCAAGCTCCTTGGGGACAGATCACTGGAGGACATCCCCAATTCAAGACTTCGTAACCTGAAGGAAAAGACCCTAAGGTACAAGTTCACGATGCTACACGTGCCTGGTGCCAAACACCGTGCTGCTGACACCGTATCTCGCCACCCAGTTGGAAGGCCTGACAGTATGGTTCTCATTGATGACATAGCCTCTGTTGATGGCTACAGCCAGAGTGAGGCGCCACAAACCATCCCAACACTGCAGCACAAAGCTTCGGGTGTCATGACCGGAGAGCCAGACACTGCCCCTCCATGTGGTGAAGCCATATTTTATTCATCCGCCTTGTCTTCAGTCACATCATTGCAGTGCACCTCCTGGGACAAGATTAGAACTGCAACAGCCAGCGACAAGGACATGTTCAAGCTAGTACAACAAATTGAAAGTGGAATGTCAGACATCCGAAATGATCTACCGCCCTCCTTGAGAGAATACCATCAATTCCGCAACCACCTTTCCACCGTCAATGGTGTCATTATATACAAAGACAGGATAATGGTTCCACCGTTACTGAGAAAAGATGTGCTTACAGTGTTGCACTCTGCACATCAAGGCATTTCATCCATGATGTCAAGAGCAGAAACCTCTGTGTTTTGGACTGGTATAAGGAATGACATCACCAAACTCAGAAACTCTTGCAATCATTGCAACCGAAATGCTCCATCTCAACCAAGTGCACCACCAATGCCACCTGTCTACCCCTTGTATCCATTTCAGTGTGTATGTGCGGACTTCTTCCACTACAAAGGCGGTAATTACCTGGTGATTGTTGATAGATACTCAAACTGGCCCATCGTTGAAAAGGCACACAATGGTGCTTCTGGCCTCATCGACTGCTTACGACGCACATTCGTCACATTTGGAATAGCAGATGAGTTATCTTCAGATGGTGGCCCAGAGTTTACAGCTTCAACAACCAGAGATTTCCTGAAGACCTGGGGTGTGCATCATAGACTCTCATCTGTAGCCTTTCCACATAGCAACTGTAGAGCAGAGGTTGGAGTGAAGACCGTGAAACGCATGATTGCAGACAACTCCGGACCAAATGGTGAATTAGACACCTGTGCCTTTCAACGTGCCATGTTGCAGTATCGAAACACTCCTGACAGAGACACAAAATTATCTCCAGCAATGTGCGTCTTTGGGCGGGCGATCCGAGACTTCATCCCGATCCTGCCTGGCCGCTACAAACCTCATGAGACATGGAGTGACACACTTACTCTGAGAGAGGAAGCGTTACGCAACCGACACATGAAAATCGCCGAACGCTTAACAGAACATACAAAGCGGCTACCAACCCTCAGAGTGGGAGACCAGGTCAGGATCCAAAACCAAACTGGCCCTTATCCAAGAAAATGGGACAAAACTGGAACTGTCATTGAAGTTCACCAATATGACCAGTATGTTGTACGCATGGATGGATCAGGCAGAGTGAAACTACGCAACAGGAAGTTCCTACGAAAGTACATGCCGGTGTATTCCCCTCCTGAAAAACACACCATCAACCATGACCTGAGATACCACTTCAAAGGAGGAAATCCCAACCCACCTACACCAGTGAGTGGGACACTAATAACCCCAGCTGTTCCATCTCAGACTGTCACAAACTCAAAACTACAGAACAACAATGGGCTTGCACCAGTTTCACCTCCTGTCTGCATTACACCAGCTGAGCAGGGTAGACCACCTCATTTCACTCAGCCACCACAGGTCAGACCACCAACAGTAGTGGATGACAGTCAACATCCCACGCCTACATCTACCAGGCCACCTCCCACACTGCAGGCTCCAACGCCTTCACCCATGGTACCAACCACACCGAGAAGGGACGTGACACCTGGAGTAAGACAAAACCAACTTTCCTTTGACCAGCTTCCGAGATGCTCCAATCGGCCATGACAAGAACCAAAGTGGCTCAGGGATTATGAACATAACATGGGAAAGAATAATCCCCGAAATGGAGGGCAGTCTACCCAATGATGGTTCACAACCGTTTCTTTATTTTATGTACAAGCAGTACACCTATCATCTATTAATATGCTTTGCAAATAACATCATCCTATCCACAATCCTTACCAACAACAAACATTAAATCAGTCATTCAGAACACTGTCAAATGACTCGGGGGGGGGGGTAGAGGATAGTGCATTACATCATCATAATCTAACCATTAGCACATTTTAAATTAATCCAACAGATAGTTGAATTATTATGTCATACTCGTCTCACCATAATGTCATTGTATATTTCAGACCTCCATCATTTTGGATTAATAAAGTTGTTGTCCGAAAATAGCATTGACCTGCTTATTTAGTTTCAACTGATTTTTTTTGTCAATTTTAATAAGTTACGATGGTAGCTTCCAAATTATGCAGTCGAAATTGCCCGAATACTACTGAATTATTAAAAAAAAAAAACTTTAATCGCGTTAGCAGGTGAAAAATTGTCGCCATCTTTTTTAGAATCGAAACAGAAAATTACCTCCCTTTTGAACTCTCCAGTGTTTTACGATCGTTTTCTTCAAGTTCTATTTTTTTATTTTCTTTAATAAATAATTTTCTACCTTATCGATTTTCGTAATTTTTCATTATAATCATCTTAAAATACAAGGAATACGTAGATACCATTGTTTTCATGTGAAATTCAGTATTACGATTGCCAAAATCTCGTCTCGTCTCAATAGTGTAGAAGCGCCCAATTTTCATTAAATCTTAAAAAAAAAATTATTTTGTTGTTTATTCGCTGTCTCCAAATTATATTCGCCTGTACATAATAGTAAAAATAATTTGCATAAATAATAATAAAACGAATAATAAGTAATAAATGGGATTAAACACACACACACACACACACACACACACACACACACACATTAAATATTAGTCCCGGTCAATTAAAAATGGCGTTTTGTTATTGTCTGCATTATGTTAAGATTAATTCAATTCAAAATTATGCTCTTCCACATACTCAGCATTAAAATATTGAAATAAATAAAAATATGAATAATTTAACAATATCCAAAGAGATTGGCTTTTATTATTTTTTTTTTCTGCGGAGCTGCTTTTCTGGTCACCATTTTGAATTTTGACGAGAATACAAAGACAAACAACTAAACATTTTTCTAATCATTAATTTTACCATTATTTCTATAAATCAGATAGGAAAGAAGATTGGATAAGAGTAAGTATAATGTTACTTGAATTTATTTTATGTGTCTGGAAGTCTTGTCACACTGATTAAAAAGTAACGATGGATGAAGAAGTAAAGTTTGGTAAAATATCATGACCCCTATCATTTATACAACACGAAATGAATACTTATAAATCAGACCAGGCATGTCTAATTGTAATTAACAGAATACAAAAGAGGTAATAAATAAATAAATAATGCAACATTACATTTTCTATTAAACATTAAAGATCGTAACAAGAACAAAATGGGAGAATAAATCGGTATAGGTATTAATGTTTTTGTTAAAAATTAATAAATGAAGATTCATTTGGAATTAAAAATCCATTTAGTATTATGCATTTAACTTGAAAATAGAAACATGCTCCGCATTGGTCAACATATTGAATAAGCGAGATTATATGTGTTTATTTAGAATTACACTTATTAAAAATACAGACAAATGTACATACTCGTCAAAGAATGAACACGTCCTATTTAAAAAAAAGAATACGTAGATTTGTTGGTAAAATTTTAGAATAAAGCATGAGTAGTTAGTAGGAAAAAAAAAATTTCTTGTAGATTTCGGTGTGCTGAAAAAGAATCTGAAAACCGTATCCATAGCAAATTAATAGTTTTGGAGATATTAATATTTTTCTAAGGGATTATTTTCTTTGTAAAATCAGTTATAATGGCGTAAGTCAGCTGTTTGCGCATGTGCACAGACTGAAGAGAACTCATATTTATTTTTAAAAAATCAGCATTTTATTAGTTTCCGTAAGTAATAAGTAAATATCACAACACATCATTGTATTTGTTTACGTAATTTCGGTTCTTACGGTCACGTGTGCATGAGTGTAAAATGACTTATCACATTGGGGAGGAATTTTTTGCGGGCATTTAAAAAAAAGTGGTTCATTTTTGTGTGTTACATAGTTTTTAATGCTTTTTAATTGATCCAAAAAAATTAGTTTTCATGAGCGGTTTACAAAAACATCACCGTTTTTCCATAAGTAACGTGCTGAAATTTATAGGGCAGAGTAATGATTAAGATTTCACAAAAATTCTGTTTACATTGGCAGGGTGGAGGGGGTTGCTCCTCTGATCTTAAGCATGTGCTACAAGGGGAAAGAGGTGGAAAACCAAGCGTCTATCTTTACATCATCAATGCTCTGATCCCTATCTGAAATCAATTAAAATGAATGCCTCTTGTTTTGGGGATGCTCCATGTTTTGACAAGCTTCTGGGCTTGACCCTTACTAGTGATCTGAAATGGAACATATACATCAAATCCGTTGCCAAAGTCACTGAATGGTGGGATCCTTCTACCACTCCAGTAGATATCTCACTCCTGATGCAATTCTCTAACTATATGAGCCAAGTACATCCAAGGATGGAGTACTGTTGCCACATCTGAGCAGGAGCTGCTAGAAAGATCTTATCCTACCTTGACAGAGTTAAAAATAGACTTCATAGCTTAGTGGGGGGATGCCCTTTTCTCTTCCATGCAACCTCTTTCCCACAGAAGAGATATTGTGAGCCTGCCTCTACTTTATCATTATTTTCATGGCAAGTGCTTGTCTGAGCTCCAATCTATGGTCTCCGTCTCCCCTCACAAGACTTTCATGAAAAACAATGTTTAGCTGAAACCACTATCAATAATTTCCTCATTGATTCCCTACCCCTATGAGAAACTTGGACCTCCCAAAGGCCTGATTCCACTGATGGCGGTCACTCAGCACAAAAAAGCAAAAGTGAGGCCAGCGATGGACTATCGCGAACTGAACGCGCATGCTGATGCGTTCATGGCAGATGCTGACGTTTGTGCCAGCAAGTTATGAGAGTGGCACCAGCAGGGTTCCTATGTATCCCTGCTGGATCTAAGAAAAGCATACCTGCAGGTTCGAATCAGTGAAACAATGTGGCCATTTCAGATGGTAGTGTTTGCTGGCAGGAGGTACTGCCTTACCAGACTAGGCTTTGGGCTAAACGTGGCACCCAAATAATGAAGACCATTATTGACACTGTTGTCACAGGAAGAGACAATAAAAGATGGGACATCGGCGTACCTTGATGACATATATGTGAGCAAAGACATTGTGTCATCGTCAGGTGTGAGGGCCAAACTGGCTGAGTTTGGTAAATGGCATTTGTCCCTTGGGCCTTGGGCCTGAACGTTCGACAGGAGTGAGGGACTTTGAAATGGAGGCATGGAACTGCAGTTCCTGAAGTGCCCGATGTCTTCACAAGGCGAGCAGTATTCTCCCTGTGTGGAAAACTTGTGGGGCACCTATCAGTGTATGAATGGACTCGCATGGCAACAGGCATCATAAAAAGGAGGGCAAGCGCAGTCACCAAAGGCTGGGATGATGAAACAGCCGATGATCTGTTGGTTTGCATTGTGAAGGAGACCATCGCAAGGGTAAAGCAGGATGACCCTGCCAAAGGAGACTGGTGCATGCAAGGAGACAAACTGAATGTGTGGCTCTCTGGCAATTGGTGTGCTGTTGGAGAAGCATGGTGCTGCGATTGAGGACGCTTGCTGGTTGCAACTGGCGAGTGATGCTGCTCATATCAACCTGGCAGAGCTCGATGCGGTAATAAAAGGTATCAACCTGGCACTCCAGTGGAAAGTCAGGAAATTACGCATACACACAGATTCACTATGCGTGTACCACTGGATATCAGACACACTGACAGGCAAGACTAGGGTGCGCACTAAGTCAGCCAGCGAAATGCTGATCAGACGGAGGTTGGAGACCATAAAAAAGCTGGTAACAGAGTACAACCTGTCTGTGGATGCAGTACTTCAAATTGCAACCTTGCTGATAGGCTCACTGGGATGCCAAAGAAATGGTATGACACCATGAAGAAGAAAGCCGAGCCAGTACAGTACAATTATGTGCCGCCTCTATTGAGGTGGCAGATGAAATCAGGAAGATACACCACCTCAGTGGACACCCTGGAGTGAGACGGACATGTTATTTTGTACAGTTGTCCAATCCATTGGTGTCCAAAAGTGCAGTGAAAGCGGCAGTCAGGGAATGCCAAACATGCCAGTCAATCGACCCTGCCCAGATGGCGGAAAGGTCAGCTGGGAGTAAGCACGACTTGGAGCCGACTGAGTATGAACATAACCCACTACAGCAGCCAGCACTTCCTCACCCTGATCGATTGTGGACCGACAAGGTTTGCAATCTGGCACCCGTTAATAAGACAGGATTCCTCCAGTGTAATCCGTGAATTGGAGTCCATATTTTATGTAAGGAGGCTTCCTGAAGAGATCCTCACAGACAATGACATGGCCTTTTGCAGTGGGGAGTTCAGACATTTCATAGACGAGTGGGGGATCCAGTTCAGACACAGATGTGCATATGTACCAAGTGGCAATGGCATAGCAGAGCAGTGCCATCGAAGCATGAAGAGGATCGCAGCAAGAAAACAATGCACGATAACAGAGACGGTTTATAGATATAATGCAACTCCAAAGGATGGCATGACTGCTGCAAGTGCACCCACCAATGCGATCCATTGCTATCGAGTGCGCATCAAGGACATTGATGCCCGTCTACATGATTGGCAGGAAATCCGAGGGCCGTATAAGTTAGGGGACACTGTTTGGGTGAAGCCTCCCAATAATCGATGCACCAGCAGGTTTCAGAGAGGGCTAATCACTGGCATTATCAGTGAGCAAGCCGTGCTAGTCAATGGTACTGCATGTCATGTGAAGGATATCGGGCCTGCCCTGAGTACGAACCAGTTGGTGAGTAGTAGTGATGGTTAATTGTCCAACGATGACCTGTGGATCCGTCCTATTCCCCACGATGGTACAACTGTGAACCCCAACACTGACGCTGATAGTTCCAGCACCACTTCTGAGAGCTCCGATGAAGATGAAGAAGTCCAGCCTGATGGTATGACTGTACGCCTTAATGCTGATGCTAATGGTTCTGACACATCTTCTGAGAGCTCCAATGAAGATGAAGTAGTCCAGCCAATCCCCTTCATAGCTTTGCCCACAACAAACGACCGCGTTCACCATGCCAAATGTGTGGTCTGGAGACCAGGGGGGGAGTGTAGAGTTGAATGTAATAATCAAAGAGGAAAGCGCCTCCGTGTGTGTGTGTGTCGTGCGGTCATACAACTTACCTTTGCATGGGATCTGAGAGAAAGAGAAATTAAAGATGGCAGCCATGGATTTTTAAGGTGTAGTCTCGTGCCATCTCATGAGATCTCATCTTCCACTGCACATGTATGCAAATGGAATGGGGTCAGTTTTCTGATAAAATGTCTGTTGGCAGAGGCAGTTGGGAGAGACATGCTGGAAGTTGAGAGAGAAAGTTGTCACTGACGAATTCTAGCTGTACTTTTGTGTATTGTATTTGGTTTATTTTGTTTTGTTGTTTACCAGCCCATTTAACTTCATATTTTTAGACGATAAAATAAATTTTTGTCAGGGAAACTGCCCCTATTGTCTACAAGGAACATGATTCAAATTTTAATGCAAGCAAGTTTTTTTTTAACCCATTATAAAAAAAGCAAGCTGGAACTATGATATGTGACAAAAACAAAAAAAATTAAATAGAGGGCACATGTGGAAGTTAATATCTCTATGCAGATTTATAAAGCCATTCTTAATGTGGAGAGGGTTGGCTTTGTCGACTCTTATTTTGCTTGATTGTTTGAGTTATGTTATTTTTCGATTGATGTTAATAAGGCCTAAAGAAGCTTCCAACCACTTCCACTGGTAAAATCTGCTTTTTGTGTTAAAAAAAAAAATATTGGATGAATTTCCATAATTTTTATATACTATCATATCGTACCTAATAAGTAAGTACATAATACAGTTTTTGAGTTATTTTCTTTCTTAAAAGTAGGGATTGAACTGATAGTCACTAAAAGCATGCTTTTTTTTATCTTGCATAAATTTGAAAAACATTTTTAAATTCAATAATTTTTGATAACACTGAATTATAGTAAGCAATGTAAAAAGAGTGACCAAACTAAAGAAATATATAACAAATAACTTTTACAAAACCCCTCAAAATTACTTTTCTATAAGTTTTACATATAGATATATGGATACTAATTAAGATTTATTATTTACAAATTTATCACTTTTAGCTAGTGCGAGATTTTCTTTTTATGCTGGTTGCAAATTTGAGTTTTAAAAATAATTTTTTTAAAAGTTTAGTAGAACTGTAAGCATAAGTCTGGAGGTAGTTGCCTGTCAGGTTTTTGTTATCTTTTAAGTCTTAAATTGCTTACATTCAGACAGTGTTTTATTTTTTGTACGAGTTGACACATTAGCATTTGAAAGATAATTTACAACAAATCAAATTATTAGTTAAATAAAAGCTTTAATTCCTCTTTCATAGAACATTACATATTTTAAAGAAAATTTCATTGTGTACTTTGAACAAACAGATAATCAGTTTTTCAACTATAATGTCACTGTTTTATTTAGTTTCAAATAAAAAAATTACTTGCTTTTGAAAATATAAAGAAAAAGCAGCATTATGGATCTGAAAGTAAATGATAATGAGAAATGATAACACAAAAACTACCAACTCAGTATGTTTGCCTTTTTCTGTTTCCAGGTAATTTTTCTTTGGTCTCTTCACCAACAAAAATTGTGATATTGTAGTTGTAGCAGTAGTATTTAACTGAAGGTGGTACTTTTGCATTGTTGTTCTGGGAAAAAATCGAAAAGTAAAGTAGATGATTATTATTATGATTGCTGTTTCATAGTCTAGATGTTTTGTCAGCTAAAAAAATCCACTGGGAATGTTAATTTAGGAAATGTAATTTCAGAAACAAGTTACGAATTTTAGTTTGATTTATCCAATATATAATATTTTGACTGCAGAAATTCCCCTCTCGACCACATTACCATAGGTTTGCGATAAGAGATGCCAGATATAAATTTATTATGTCTAAACTATTATTCACCATCTTATGTAACTTTAAAACACCTTTCAGATTTATTCATTGTAATAAAATCCTATATTATATTCTAGGAGCACCATCATCACTATCGCCAACATCTTTAGACAAAGTAGTTCATATTTTCCCTCCTAAATCAAGTCTTCCCACCACCCCCAGTCAACACAGGGAAATAATATATATATTATACATATACTGCTCTTTCTACCTTCATAACTGGCACATAAACTTATGCACAAACCAAAACCTTTTCTTTTTCCCATTACAAAAATAATGATTTCTCGTTTTACAAGTTTCTGGAATTCTCATTGGCTGTAGTCCGACAAATCATTTATTTGGGACCATACTTATTATTAAATAAACGAACACTCTAGACGTTTGCAAATATGGATTCTCTCTCTACGAGCTCCAATCATTACAGCCAAAATCAAACCCATTGTTTCTTTTTTCTTTTCTTATTTATATGAATGTAATGCTTCGTTTACTTATTTCCATGTTAACTACACTTATCACTTCCTGCATATGTACACACAAACTTCAACGTTTGCTAGAAGAGAGACCAAGCACGACAGTATGGACAATAATATGCATGGATATAGCGAGATACAGAGAGAAAGAGAGAGAGAGAGTTAGAGACAGCAAGAGAGAGATGGGGAGATACAGAGAAAGATATATATATATAGAGAGAGAGATAGACAGAAAGAGAGAGATAGGGAGAGAGAGAAAGAGAGAGAAATAGGGAGATAGAGAGAAAAATATATATAGAGAGAGACAGAGGGAGAGGAGTGACATTAACATCATAGACGTGCTAAAGTAATCCACAACCACAAATAAACCAATTGTTTTCTTTCCTTTATTTAAATTTTTTGTTTAATATATAATAGTTCGTTTGAACACATTTTTTCCATCTATATACTTTAAACAAGTTCTTGTAACATAATATATTCACAGTGAATCAGTCGACTAAAATGTTTCATTTTTTTCACCTTTTTCTCTTAGCATTACATGTTCGAGCCAGGCTACTGCAGCTAATTTTTTTTTTTAGTGCTTGTACAGAACTTACTTTTTCATTTTTTAGGGAGTTGCTTAATTTTTTCTTAGGGTTCACATTGGTAATAACTATTATTAAATGTTATATTTTTATTAGAGCTTGCACGGGTAATAACTATTATTAAATATTATGTTCTTATTAGGGCTCGCATGGGTAATAACTATTATTGAATGTTATGTTTTTATTAGGGCTTGCATTGGTAATAGCTAGGAGTTGCATGGGTAATTACTATTATTAAATGTAATGTTTTCTTTTTAAACACAAATAGGTCATAAAGCAAAATAAATTGTTTTGGCCTAATTTCCCTAGTTTTATTTTCTTTTAGGTATGTATATTGCAAAATGTGAACAATATTTCTTTTAAAATTATAAAAAAAAAATTCTGTTTCTGTTGTCTAAGATTAAAATTTAAAAAGGTTTACATATTTATTTTTTTTTTACTTATTTAAAACTGTTACTTTCTGAAATACCATCTACATGTTTAGATGGTAATGTACAGGTGACTACAGGAATTTAGTTCTTTTTAAGTGATAGAGAGTTTGAGAGTATTTTTCCATCTAAACTCCAGTCTTGCCAACATAAATACAATAACCTGAACCATACCCTGCCCACCAGATTAGTATGCATGGCCGGTCGACACTGCAACCACCAAATTTTTTTGTTGGTTCATAGTATTTGTACATGGGAAACCTGACAGCAATTATCAAAGTTACATTTCAGGCTAATTTTTTTACAACCACATTCAACTCACAAAATGGGGTGTCTATACCAAAACCCATTCTTAACATAGAGAGGTTGGGGATGTCCATTCCAAAAGCCAGTCTTAACATGAGGAGGTTGAAGGTTGGGCAACACAACTTTAATTTTTTATACGGGGGAAGGCATGCTACCACCAGGCAATGCTGGTTAATCCATCCTGCTAGTAAATAATAACTTTTAAATGAAATTTTCAGTTAAACAAACGGGATTTTTAGCTGAGAAAAATAACAAACTAAAATATGTGGCAAAAGATCAGACAATAATCTTTAATTGCTAGATGAACATGATGTAATTAGGAAGGAAGATAGTTTTTATATTCTTGTAGTTTAGTCAGTTGGGGTGATATAGTTGAGCTAAACAGACGAGGAGAGTCAGAGCAATCAATGGCTATGACCTCTGTATATCAGGAAAACTGTCTGGCATTTAATATAGTCAGAATGTAGACAAGTGTGCTGATTCCAAAGGAAGAATCAGTCTGAGAATAAAACTGGCTGAAAATACAACCTTAGACTTCTGGTCGTTTCTTTGAAATGAATTGTCATTGCAACTTTTGTGGATTCATCAAATAAAACCCAAAGGTGGACAAGATGTGTTTTCACTATTGGCTAGATGCAAAACCACCAAATAGATGTTCTCCATCCTTTTTGTTATAAAGACTGCCATTTGTAAATTGTTATACGTCTGCATTGTTTAACTGTATCTGTTTATTATATTAACATGTTAAATATATGAACATGTTATATAAACACTCTAGTATAACAACAATGTGTAAAAGTCAAAAATGTCACATATTTTATTGAGTTCTTTTGGACGACCAAAAGCTCATACTTTGCATAATCAAATCTATCCAACCATCTCATCAAAGACAGTTTCAGGTTCTTCCTATGCAGTGCTTCTTCCTTGGTCTTTTTGTACCATAATTAAAGAGTTGCATTCAAAAAATAGTGTGATGACTTGTTTTTTATTAAAAAGTGCTGCAGTTGAAATGAAGTATTTCCTTTTGTTAGTAAATCTGTTTAAAAATAACTCAATTTCTACTTGATGAGAATAGTTTGAAAAGCAGAAAAACAGTTACACAAGCACAAATTACACTGGGCAACAAATTTCAGGTTAAAAAAGTACATGCCATGTTAAACCTGTTTTGATATTAAATCTGACCTTTATTTTTCAAGATTAGGCACTGTTTTCATGTACTATAAATCCTATTTCATTATTATTGATTGTGAATGAAAAACATAAAATTTTCATTTAAAATGGTATTTGTCCTATTAACCCTCTTGCGTCCAGTGTCATTTTACATTTTTATATTCCAGTAGTAGTCTACCAACATGCCAGAATTCTATTTTCCTTTAAAATGTTTCTCACCACTGAAATATCCTGATGGAATCTCTTGAACTTTAATCAGTCACATAAGTAAGATTCTGTATAGAATTCTCAAAAGTTACAATTTTGCAAAAAGCTATAACTAATTTGACAAAAGAAGGCCAAAAATGGATTTTCCATGCTATTGTGCATGTAAAAATGGCATCAGATGTATGGATATTGATAGTGTATAAAAGAATTGGTAATTGTATGTTGTTGAGTGTTGCACAGTGTTATTATTAGTACTATTCTTGCCAATAGACCTGCTGCCAATAGACCTGTTCTAAATCAAACGAGAGTAAGCGCAGTACTAATAGTATTACTAAAAAAATCATTTTAATATATTAATAGACATATATCAGCCACTTGGCAACATAATGAGAGGCCAAAGCCTCATCTGCGCCTTCTCCATAATTTATGAAGTACTAGTTTATGAGAATAGTTTGTAAAAGAGAGGAAACATTTACAGAATTCTTTTATAATTCTCTAGTTGCAGTTTGCAAAAACTGTACCTAATTTGATAAAAAGAACGTCAGAAATGGATTTTCCATGCCATTGTGCATAGAAAAATGGACACAGATATCTACTTTTTCAGTGTTGCACAGTGTTATTATGTCCTTTCAATTTATTTTTTAAGTAATATGTAAGTCTTCAGTTGATGAAAAGTTTCAAATATAATGAAAAAAAAAAAACTATATATTTTTACGTTTAAGTCTTGGTAGGAGTCATATACTTTGCATTTTGATGTGTTTTTTTTTTGTTTTTACTAGTGTTGGGATGATTCCTAATTTTTATACGATTCCGATTCCAGGAAAATATTGATTAACGATTCCGATACCAAGTACGATTCCGATTCTGATTCCTAGGGAATTATTGTTTTGAAATATACCAGGTAGTTTTATACTTATGGTCGGGTAGTTCTCAAATATGTTCCCTAACTTTGGAAGAGATATTTTATGTCTACACCGTCGTGTTTTGGTTTAAATAAAATTATTATATAGTAAACTAAACGGAAAAATTAGCAAAATTTTTCACTTTTTGGAACTTTTTTCTTGTTAATATCATCCAATAGAGACTTATGTATCAGATAATTAAAAAAAAAATTTTTTTAAACATTTTTATGACTTTTCACACCTTGTTCAGTTTTCTGTTACAACATAATAGTAAACCGGACCAGCATTAAAAATCCATGCGGAAATCGGCCTTATTACCGGACCCGCCTTAAAAATATATAATCTATAGAGAAACATTCAACTTAATAGCCAGTCACCAATTTTCAATAAAAACAACTTGATTAAGAAACAGGAAAGAAAACCAAACAGTTTTACAATACACGCATTTAAAACTACGGCAGGCGTTGAATTCCCCCAGTTCCATTCTCCATTTTTTTTCAGAAAAATTTTGATAGATTTTTAAATTGAAAATAAAAATGCAATATTTTTTTAATTGGTTTTCTTTGAAGAAAGTTGATAGTTTACATAGTTTTAAATGCTTTTTATTATATTTCAAGTATTAACTCTTTCTATGGCATTTTAAACTTCGCCATGATAAAATGTCGACAGTCTGTGATGAAAGCACATATCAGCCTCGTTTGAGTTTGGGGAAAATGGAGGAGACGGTAGTGAATTTTTCGTTAGCTATTTTACATGAGACATTTATATTTTAATCATGATTAAGAAACAGGAAAAAAAAAACAGGGTACGTTTTACAATACACAGACCCTCGAAAAAAAAGTAGTTAAAAGCAAATATACAACAAATAAATGTTAACATTGTCAATAAAAGTTACTTTGCAACTTATCTGCATCATTCGTTGGTATTTTTAAGTAGTTTTAAATACTTTTTATTTCATCTCGAATGTTATAGCGGTTTAAAATTCGCTACCGTCTCCTCCATTTTTCCTAAACCAAAACGAGGCTGATGTACGCTATCCTTATGGAACGACGCCATCTTGTATTGGTGAAGTTTAGAATGTCATATTGACAATGTTAACATTTATTTGTTGTATATTTGCTTTTAACTACTTTTCGAGGCTCTGTGTATTGTAAAACGTACCCTGTTTTTTTCCTGTTTCTTAATCATGATTAAAATGTAAATGTCTCGTGTAAAATAGCTAACGAAAAATTCACTACCGTCTCCTCCATTTTCCCCAAACTCAAACGAGGCTGATATGTGCTTTCATTACAGACTGTCGACATTTTATCATGGCAAAGTTTAAAATGCCATAGATAGAGTTAAACTACCAACTCTCTTCAAAGAAAACCAATTAAAAAAATATTGCATTTTTATTTTCAATTTAAAAATCTATCAAAATTTTTCTGAAAAAAAATGGAGAATGGAACTAGGGAAATTCAACGTCCGCCGTAGTTTTAAATGCGTGTATTGTAAAACTGTTTTTTTTTTTTTTTCCTGTTTCTTAAGTTGTTTTTATTGAAAATTGGTGACTGGCTATTAAGTTGAACGTTTCTCTACAGAAAGAAAAAAAGGGCAACTTCCGCATGGATTTTTAAGGTGGGTCTGGTAAAAAGGCCGACTTCCGCATGGATTTTTAATGTGGGTCCGGTTTACTACTCCGTTGTAACAGAAAACTGAACAAGGCGTGAAAAGTCATAAAAAATGTTTAAAAAATTCAACTTGAAAATCCCGTCTAAAATATAACACGGTACATACATTGCACAAGCACCAAAGTAAAATCCCAATTCTCGTCGAGTGGTTCCAATATGGGATCGGTTTGCTATAACGTTGTAACTAAAAACTAGCACCCCTTTCAAATGTCAAAATACTTTTGCTTGCTTTTTTTGGAGATAATCTGGTAAGTGTCCAATCAATAATAATCCACTGTTCTGTTCGGTTTCTTACAGTTTTTCAAAATTGCAAAAAAAACAAACAGATGCTCGTTCGGGTATACTCCAAAAATGTATCTAATTGGGTAAAAAAGTAACTTAGTTTGTCTTTAATAACATTTGCTTTTTTGTTTATTTATTGTTTCACTCATTTTTTGGCATTATTATTCTCAGATTATTCAAAAGAAACGTGAAGGTATTGTGAAATTATTATAAGAAACTATCTTATTCAATAAATATATTTTTATATTTGAAAATAAAAAGTTATTAGAACTAGAATATAGTTGAAACCACAAAAACAATTTCTTAGTTATTTCATTTCATAATTAGCATATTAATTACAAGCACAGACTAGTTAAAATTAAATTAATTTTCAATTCATGAAACACATTTTGATCGTCTTTAAAATAGTTTAAAAGTATACACTTACATTTTTATCTTGGAAAATTTACACTGTTTTTTGTGTGTCTTGTCAGTAGCTGAGAAACGTGAAAACTAAATTGTCAAACGATATGAAAGATACCAATTAGCAGAAATAATTTCTATCTGTAGTTTGGGATTTATGGCTTTATATTTATTGCTCTGTACAGACACATGACGCAAATACGTGTTTTTGCATAAAGGTGTGAAAACTTTTGAATTCACTAATCCCTTTAATGTCCACTTTACTTGTCGCTCAAACTTTGAAATTGTTAGATTTTTTCACACTTTGTTACCATTGGCTTGCCAATGCTGGCTAGGTGAGAAAGAAACGATATATATATCGCTTGAAAAATAACAACAATAACAAAATATCTCTATCTCTCTATCTATATATATATATATATATATATATTAGATTTTGTTATTGTTGTTATTTTTCAAGCGATAACAACGTTAATATTGGCGCCGCTCATTTTTTTTATTTACTTAGAAAGTCGCCCTTTTCAATTTGGACGTATTTAACATTTTTTATTTATTTTATTATTTTTAAAACAGTGTGTTTCGAGGTTTTTTACCTCTCATCAGCATAGCTTAACTGCCTCCAGGGATCGAACCTCAGACCATGTTTACCACAGTCTGGTGCCTTAACCATTAGGCCATAATCCCTAGATTGATTATACTGTTTATTTTTATCGCTTATAAATTTATATATATATCTCGTTTCTTTCTCATTTTTCCACAGTTAAAAAAATGAAATTTCATCAAATGATTTCAAAAGTACAAAAGTTTTCAATAAAAATCGGCAAAAGATTTTGCAATGAAGTTTTTTAAGAGTTTATAATATTCTAAAAAAAGATTTTAAATTAAAGCTTAAAAATTCCATAATATATAATAAATAAATTCTATTTCCGACTATTTTCGCACCTAAGCTTGGCTGAAAAAAAATTTTTTTGGGGGGGGGATTGTCACCCCTCTATGGCTGTCACCCGGGGCTGTCCGCCCCCGCTAGCTACGCTAGTGGGTATGAGCCCCTGAACCCTCTGACTATTTTCGGCCATTTTACAGCTTTCATTAAGGTACGCTCAAGAGCACACTAAGGCTATTCGTGTGCCATATGTGCACCCACACTCATATTAAAGTGACATAAGCGTGGTAATCTTTTGCGGACAATTTAAAATTAGATGGAAATTAATTTTTAAAAATTGCGGATAATTTTTGAAAGGATATTGTTTTTTTTTTTTGTAAATGTCGATAATACACTACCACAGGACTTGCCTTTAAAATCTTAATTTTCATATAATTTCGGGTATGTTATAAACAAATATTGCATTCAAAATTGGGGCTGGAAAATAGTTTTTAAAATATGGAAGGAAGCATCTGACACGTGTTTTTGTTTGTTTATAAAGTTCCTGGTGTTTTTTTTTTGGGGGGGGGGTACAAAAAACATAGGCCCCATGTCTTTTTTAGAATCAGTTTTTTTATTTTTTCGGGATAAAAAGAAAATTTGAAATAGGTATTTTATAAAGAGTTACTCGAGAATTGGATGGCGTTTTCAGCACACCTAAATCTACTTTAAAAAATATATTTTTCTATACGAATGTGAGACGAACCCTAAAGTAAAATAATACCAAAAATGTTATCTAATCTAAATTAAAACCAATATTTTATATTTATTATTTTTCTTTTTTTTGGGGGGGGGTGATCTGCAAAGAAGTTCCCAAAAATATATCTAATTGCTTCATGAGCTGAATATTTTAATAAGAATGTAAATTAAAAAAAAAATATTTGAAAATTAACTTACCCAGTAGTAGCTTAAATTAAATATAAAGCTGTATTTAAAAGATAGCAAAATAATTGTTTTTGTTTTTTCATTTTCTGAAGACCTTAACCGCAAACCACCACTTAGCATGTGTAGTTCTAATGTTATTCCAATGATATTCTTTTTGAAACTTCAAAAGAAGCCGACTACTGTCAAAATTTTGCGGAATAATACAACGTGATCAATTTCATTTTAGATATATTTCTTTCAAAAGCCTTCTTTTAAAAAAAGAAAAAAAAGTATATTGTTCTATTAAACCTTTTACTGTTTAAATAATTTGACTTTGCTCGTTTTATTTTAAGAAAATATAAGTTGAAAAAGTATTTTCATTCACTATTAGAAGATTTGTCAGTAAAAAAAACAGTCGCCAAGAAGATAAGCATTTTTTCTTTTTATTTTTACTCGCAATGTAGAGCCCTGCATACATCTTTTCAAGTTAACTCTTTTGTAGTTTTAATTACAATAGATCTGAATGAATGAACCTTTTAAGGGAGGAGGCACTAAGCATTGCCCTGTTGATAATGAATTTCTTTGGTTTCTTTTTATAACATGCTACATTTCTCTCTTGCGGTTAGAAATATCAGGAAATTTTTTATTTTTTTCAACATAAGACTAAAAGAATCGTAATAGTAAGGTATTTTTTAACGATGCGATTCCGATTCCGATACCTCCCAAAATACACGATTCTTACGATTTCCGATTCCGATTAAGATTAATCGTCTCACCACTAGTTTTTACTCTTGTTCTCTCCCATAAAGGCAGATTGAACCATCATTAGATATATTGTAAATTAAAATTGTTTTGCAAATTGTATAAGATTTGTTTTTCTTTCTTGTACTCCTTGTACTTTTGCTACAATGACTGTCAACAATCTCCTTCACTCTTTATCTATGCCTAAAACTAAACAAAAGTTCCATGAGCAAAGTTTCTTTCTTTAAACTGTCCGACTGTAGAACACAGTACTGATTAGTAGATGTATGACCAAATTTACTAACAAGGACACTTCTTTGTAAGAGAATAAATTGTTTTGTTTATGACTACTTGTTATATTTCTGTTAAAGTAAAAGTTTCTATGGCACGTGATTTTGCACATGTTCTTTTTCCTTTTTAAAAGGGCTGAGTTTTTGTTTTTTTTCGACATTTCGTTACTAACAGTTTTTGCGTTTACTGCTGCTACCTGCTATTTGCTCTTAAGTTTACTATTGGCTGTGAAATTAGTTTGGTAAAGTCTAGTAAAGAGGTTTTGGTCTGTCTTCCGTTCTATGATAAAACACCACACTACTACATCCACACTCATACACTTTAATTTGTAAATAACAGTGATGAGCATACATTTACATTCAGATAATTTTAAAGTCATTTTTACTCTTTTTAACTCGAAATAATGGATATTGCCACTTTAATGTAAGGGATTACTATTTAGTTCCATGTCTACAT
This sequence comes from Euprymna scolopes, assembly GCF_053919585.1. Classification (NCBI taxonomy): domain Eukaryota; kingdom Metazoa; phylum Mollusca; class Cephalopoda; order Sepiida; family Sepiolidae; genus Euprymna; species Euprymna scolopes. Next base: position 115,237 of record NC_136490.1, on the reverse strand, counting down.
GGGGACTACATAAGGAGAGGAGTGAGATGATTGTTCATATTACATTTAAACTTCTGCATGTAAAAACAGTCTGGGAATCAGGAAGCTAGGAAGGAATTTTAAATTCTATCAGATCAAGAAACTATTAAAGTAGAAAGCTTAGAGTGAAGGGGTGGAATTTTGCTACTTGTTGGGTTTATCGAGTTTAACTCGAGAGGGTACAAGTGCAATGAGTTCATCAGAACACATTCCATTAATGTACTTGGTAAACAGGGATGCAAAATTTTGCTGATGAAACGGGTTGAAGCTTGGTTGATAGTGTAAGACTTGTTAGATTGGAAACTCATTTTTTGGACTCATTAACCATGATTCAGTAAAAGTCTTAAATAATTTGTAATTGTATTTTTAGTACTGGATGAAAATGGAAATCTTTATTTGATGGTGTAGAAGGTATCGACAGAAAAGGATTGTGGAGAATAAAATGACTCAAAGAGACATATATGCTGGGCGATGATCACTTACTAAGCGGCCATTGTATAGAATTACTTAAATTATGGGAATCGTTTATTATAAATAGATAAATCATAATCAACTATATATAGTATTGTGTAGTATTAAGTAGTGATTGATAGTGATAAGTAGTAAGATTGTACATCTAAAACAAAAGTAGATTTATGGCTCCCAAAATTCATATGAATTGTCTGTGATGTAATAGATAAAGTACTTACTGAAGTTCAATTGTAAGTTGCACTATTATGAGGGGGGAGGGTTGAAGGCTCAATTCTCAGTATTGGTAATATTCAGAATACAATTGCAAATTATTTAGAACTTTTATTTTTTTATTAATTAATACATTATATATTAGCTTATTAATCAATGCCTAGAAAAATCATGAATTTTATTGAAAAATACGACCCTGGATTTATTATTTTTTGAAAAATAAGAAAAAAAATAATGCTTTTCTAGATTATGAACTTGAAAACTTAAAGCATTCTACTTGCATTATTATATCAAAATTAAAAAAAAGATTTTATTCAAATATTGGGCAAAGAATAATATTTGATATGTTACATATTATAAACTAAAAATTACAATTTCAGTAAAAATACAATTGTATTTACAATACTTTTTGTAAACAATTTAAAAATAATCCTGTTTTACTGTTTACTTTTTAAAATTCATAAATATTAATAATCTTAATTGCAGATTACTATTGATTAAGCACAAATTCGTGCCATTATACATTAAAATGAAATTATCGTTTTTGAATAAATTTATTCATAATACTTCACTTATTCTTATATGAACCACAAATATTTGATTCCATGACATTACATTTTCTCATGCTAATAAGCAAATCTGATTTATTTATTTAATGCAAGATATAATTAATAATATTTTTTCTTCATTTACAGATAACAGTGACATTGGTAAATACAAACTGCAGAAAATCTTCATGTTCACTAGTTAAATCAACATTTCCAAGGAAACCTAATTAAAAAAAAAACGTGACCACACTGGCATGAAAATATTTTCTGGTTTGATTGATAGCAAAGTCCAACAATATACATTGGGAATTACACAAAACACTGCAGGAAAACTGTTGTTGGGAGACAAAATATTCTAAATTTAATGGGCATATGAAAGATGTTACACAGAAACTTCATTCTTGTGAATATTTTGAATGAACATTTTCAAACACTTCAGCTTTGAATTCAGAAATCTAGTGTCTAACATTACTTCAGAAACTCTTATATTTTTCTTAGATGCATTGATTTTTCCATTTAATAAGTAGATAGTAACAGTAACTTTATTCTTGTGAATTTTTTGAGTGAGCATTTCTATATTTTTTAAAAATATATGTAAATACACACATAAGAAAATACTGTTGTCTATCTATTGTTTCCATAGGTTAAAAGCATGTAAACACATAGTGTAGAAAAACCTGTGATGTGACTTGAAATTTTCTTGCAATTCTTTCAAGTTGCATCTGTAAACACATTGTGATTAAACTTTCTTCCCGTGAAATTGTTGAGTGAAAATTTCAGAGTAATACTGAAGAGAAAATTCTACACAAACACTGACAATATAAAATGAATCTGTGTCCTTTAAATTAAGTCACATTAGGCAGAAATTTTTATTCTTCTGATGTGTGTGAATCAGACTATTAGAAGAGTTCAGTTGTGTAGGTATAATCTCTGCTAAGTAAAAACAAACATGCAAACACACACTGTGAAAAAACCTTTCTCCTGTGATTTGTGTGACTTGAAATTTTCTTACAATTCTTCTTTCAAGCGGCATCTGCAAACCCACACTGGAATTAAACCTTATTCCTGCGAAGTGTGTGATGCAGTATTTGCAAGTCCTACCAGTGTAAAAAGACATATGCAGAATCATACTGGTGATTACCACTATTCTTGTGATGTGTGCAGCATGTCATTACAAAGCAAATATAAGCTTAAAATGCACATGAGAAAACATAGTGGGGAGAAACCTTATCCTTGCGAGGTTTGTGATACTCGATTTGCAAGCAATGATCAACTTAAACGCCACGTGAGAATACACACTGGAGAGAAACCATATTCATGTGATGTGTGTGGCATGTCATTTGCGTGGAATGAAAAACTAAAACGACATATGCGCACACACACTGGAGAGAGACCTTACTGTTGTGAAGAGTGCGGACTCTCATTTGCGAGGAACGATCATTTAAAAAAACATGCACGAACACACAGTGGAGAGAAACCTCATTCTTGTGATGTATGTTATGCATCGTTTGCAATGGAGTCACAATTAAAAAGGCATATGCAGACACACACTGGAGAGAAACCGTATTCGTGTGAGGTTTGCATGTCAACTTTTTCAAGCAGTTCAGATTTAAAGTTACATGTGCGAACCCACACTGGTGAGAAGCCTTATTCATGTGGGGTGTGTGGCTCGGCTTTCCTGAGTAACTCTGCATTACATGGACACATGCAAACACACAGTGGGGAAAAACCTTTTTCTTGTGATGTTTGTGGCATGTCTTTTGCTAGGAATTCTTATTTAAAAAGACATATGCAAATACACTCTGGAGAGCGACATTCTTGTTCAATCTGTGGAAAATCATTTTCAAGAAATTCCTATTTAAAAATACACATCCAAACACACATGCAGACTTTAGATGCCTACTACACAGCAGCTGAGAATGCTTTTACTCCCTCTGTGCAAGATTTGATGAGTCCATTCTAACCTTGTGATGCTTTCTATTAGAAGTATATTGTAACCAAATATATTTAAATATTAAAAAACAACATTATTTAAGGCCTAAGTTAATGTGACATAGCTACACACTATTATCTACAAATGCTTATTTGTTCAGAGCAAAACAATGCTTTGACAAATAAAGTAATTTTATCAACTGTTAACACAGACTATGTTTGAAAATGATTTTGTTTCTTCTACATAGGAGTTTGAGAATCCATTCTGATATGATGATACTTTCTATTAGAAGTATACCGTAACCAAATATATTTCAGTCTTAAACAATACACAATGCCATATACAAATTTAAGGTCTAAACAAAATCTACACATTGATAATTGTAACATGTTAAGAAGTCTCTGAGTAACAGAAATTCATTCTATAATGTATTCTCTTGAACTTCAAGATCAATGTAGCTATACTATAGCGATTTTTATAAAGTAGAAAAACCATAGAATTCTACCCCCTTTCCTCTATTTTCCTTGGTGTTCATTCCAGCCCAACGAAAGCTTCAGGCTCATTTCAAAATTCATAAGGGTCAGCATTGAGAAACACTGATCTTCAAATGTTTATTGATGAATGAAGTAATTTTGTCAACTGTTTGCACAATCCATTTTCTTTTATGATGTTTTGGTATGGAATATATGTTATATACTGAATAGCTTAGGCCCCACCCAACAACAGATGGAGGAAATGTCAAAATCAATATATGTGAGAACAAAGAATTGAAATCAAGAAACATTCTTATTTACAATACTATTTTACATGTCTTTTTATTAACAAAAACTTGCCAACTGTAATAAAATCTACAAACAAAACATCCATTTTTTTTTAACATATCAAATATTCACAAGACTGAAAGATTTTTTATTTTCATGTCCTATAATGTTGCATAAGCCCTCCTCTCTCTTTTTTAGTGAACCTTATTGTCACGTTCTAACAAGAAACAATATTGTTCTATGCCCAGCAATCTTTTTGTTTTTGACTGCTTGTTTACCAAGTGACAAAAGAGTATGAGCATTAAGAATGACACATTTTCCATTAGAAGTAAACAATAGCAAAATATATTTAAATATTAAGACATTAAGGCATAAACAAGATCATGTTACATATCTACTCACTGCCATCTACAAATATTTGCTGAGAGTAAAACAATCTTTTAAAAAATTAAGTATTTTTATCAACTTTTACAGTCCATTTTATGCTTGCTTTTATTCAGTCCATATAATGTTTTGCTGTGATTTATATACATTATATATTGAATGGTTTAGGTGCCACCATAGCATGGCTATAGCAAGTGCCAGTAAGTTCAATAAGTTAAATTTGACGTATATGAAAACACAGAAACAGAAATAAAAACATTGTTATTTACATTACTTTCTACACATATGTCATAGTAAGAAAAACTGTCCAACTGTAATAGAATTAATAGACAAATATGTTTACAAAACCAAATGGTTTTTGAATACATTGAGGTGTTATAAACTCTCATCTTTGTTCTTCTCTCTATATATCTTAGTAAAATATTAGATACCCCTCTGATGTTACCAAAAGTAGCAACATTAAAGTGGATGTTCTATCAGACCAGATAAATTCTGGTCGTGGATTCTGGCAGAACCAAGTAAAAACAACAGAAAAAAACATCAGTTACAGTTTTAAATTAACATTATAAAGAAGTGTTTCTTTGATATCTGTAAGCTAACTAAAGTTAAATGAAAAAAGAAAGTTCAGTGTCTACTCAGCAGCATCCTTGAATTTCTTAGGTTTGTTGATATGCGGGAATATACATCTTATTTGCAAGAAACACAAAATGTACAAAAAATGGTACGTGATATAACTATTGATTGTGATATATGAAGAGAATAATGATGCATCTCCACTGATGCTTCCACAAGTTACACCACAAAGCCAGGTTCTCCATTAGACTAGCTTAAATATTGATCATGCAATACAGCAAATCCAAATGAAAACAACAGGAAAAAGTAAATTATAACATAGGTAAACAACCTATTCTCTATTGCTTTATTTACTCAGGTGTAAGACAAAAAAAATAGTGTTTGCATATCAGAACAAAGAACAGCTTAAAAGAATTCACAAATATTTAGGAATAACACATTTTTATGTCCAGCATTTTTTATTTTTGTTTTTTTACAACTAGTTTACCGCTAAGAAAGAATGTTCCATGAATTTTCAAATTATAATTGAACTTAGAAATTTGACTCTTAGAATGTAGCATATTTAGATAAACATTAATATTAAAATGAAATATGTGGTGTTTTTGTTGAAACAATAAAAATCTTAAACAATCGTACACAAAATACCCTCAAACAAAATGCCTGACGTATATGTCAAGAAGAAAGTATTCCCTACTACATCACTAAAACAATAAAAAAAAAAAAGAACAATGTCCATCATTAAGAAAATTTTCAGATCAAAAAATCAAATGTTACTTTTCAGAAATCACAGGGCTAACTATAATAAAGACAATAACTTTGCATCTGTGCCGGAGTAAGCAGAAAAAGACTACTTTGACTGTGGCATTTTTCTTCTCCAACCAAGGATTAAGACTCTAATCTAGCTTGAGAGAAGATATTTCCATTCATATCTTTAATTTTGTGAACCTGATGTAGTACCCTATGATTGACTTCGAACCTGCCATGCCAAGAGCAAAGTCCATGTATTTTCATAAATTAACAGGCCAACTGGCATTACTGAGTCATAAAATATGCTTAAATGTGATTATTTAAGCATATTTTGTATTTATTATAAAGCCAAGTTTTTAATGATTATTACATTGTACCCAATATATTGTAGTGATTTTAAAAGTTTTACAAAACATATGACTTGGGTAGCATCAGCTAGTATTGAAATATTTAGCTTTCTAGCGGTTGTCACTGTCTGAGCAAATGACACACATATATCAAAAATTGAAATTAACAGTTAAACATAAATATATATTTGTACATGCATATGTTATAGTCATACACATTAATCTATGTCTTTAAATGTATGTATAAACTGCATACATCATTGTAATTATGAGAGTAAACAACCATCTATAGAAACATATTGCATATCAAAGTACCAAAGCATGTGTTGATGTGATGTGTACACATATACAATAACAAGTTCAACAAACAGAAAGCAAAACCTTAGACAGTTCTTTTAAGCAGGCTGTTAACTCCAGATAACAAAACGTATGTATAATTAAAAGCATAGCCCAGATCAATAGTAAAGATTCAGGTTACGACTTTTTAAACAATAATAAACTGTCATATCTTGTTTTTACAATTGCAGATGTACTTTATTTCCATTCATTTACAACATAGTGATCAGACTTACAATGTTGAAGAAGTCTTTGAGGACTCAATTCTACACTTTGCCATTGATTACATTGTGGGGTTGTCTGATTTCTTAACTTCCCAACTTCTAACTATCTTACATTCCTATCTCTGTTACTATATTAGTATCTGTTTCTTTCTCATACAGAATTGACCTAGCCCAAAACCACAATTGTGTAATCTTGGACGTTTGAAATGAAGCCATATTTAATATTGCCTATATTCTCAAATTTAATTTTTCATTTCCATAGCTTAGTTTATAACAGTCTGTTTAACTATGCAAACCGCATATTTAATCACTTTAACACACTTTTCGTTATTGCAGGATCCCCAATCATGTTACTAGTAATGCATACTCATTATGTCAAATTCAACTAAGTTCCAATTTTTCAATTTTAACCCTTTAGCAGTGGCTACAAACCAAATCGATTTTATTCTGCAGGTTCGAATACACCTTTTATCAATTCATATAATGCGAAAATGAACAGAGTAGTTTGGTAGAGACACTTCTGCAAACACAGATTTTATATATATATATATAAAATATATATATATAAATAAATATATATATATAAATATATATATAAATAAATGAATAAATATATATATATATATATGAATATATATGTATATATAAATTGAAATGACAGCTCAAGCAAAAGTTACGTTTAAACCAGGACCAAACTCAAAGAAAACCAACCTGCCTCCTCCCTTGAGGCTTGCATTTACTAATATCCGTGGGCTTAGAACTAACTTAGATAATGTTGAGTCATTTCTCCTTGTAAACACCCAGATATCTTAGCATTAAGTGAAACTAACCTTCACTCCTCCATTCCCTCTAACCACTTTAACATGCCTGGTTATCTCCCACTCTACCGTAAGGACTCGGACAGACATATGCATGGGCTTGGAGTCTATATTCGTAACACCCTCCCCCTGACTAGAGAAATAAAACTAGAATCAGAGGACCAGGCCTTTATGTGCTTCAGACTAAATATGCAACACAATATTAGCTACTTGTATTTTCTCTACCGCTCTCCCTCAAACCAAGACTGTACCCTGATAAACAAAGTCTCAGACAGCATAGATATAGCACTCTCCCTCGATACTAGCACACAAATACATGCATTTGGTGACTTCAATGTCCACCACAGTAACTGGCTAGGATTCTCTAATCACTCAGACGTAGCTGGTAGCGCAACACATAACTTCTCTATATCCCATTCCCTATCTCAGTTGGTTACATTTCCGACACGTTTCCCAGACCAGCAAGATCAACATGACTCACTTCTAGATCTCTTTTTGACAACGGTTCCCAATGACTGTACAACAAATGCCCACAGCCCACTCGGGAATGCTGATCACGCTGTGATAATGGTAGAAATCAGCCTAAATTCTCGCCCTAAAACTGAAAACCCACTACTCAAAACAACGAGGTATTACAAAAAGGCTGATTGGGAAGCCATCAGGAGCTCATCAGAGATACCCCATGGCAAAATATCTTTACTCTTCCAGCGGAACAGTGTGCAAATGAGACCACTGAATGGTTCAAAACTGCAATTGAAGCACATGTTCCCACACGGAAATTCTATAGCAAGCCCCACTCTCCCCAATGGTTTACTTCTGCTTGTGCAGCTGCCATTTGTCAAAGGCAGCATGCGTTTCGCAAATTCAACAAGTTTATAGAAGCTAGAAATAATTGTAAGAGAGTGATAGAGACAGCTAAGACAGATTACTCCGAAACCACCAGAAAACGCATCGAAGCACAGAAATTAGGAATCCGGGATTTTTGGAAAATCTACAACAGCGTAGTAAATAATGGACAGTCAACTATTCCCCCACTATCAAACAATCATGAGGTTGCTTGCACGGCAACTGACAAGGCTAATCTGCTTGCCAGTCAGTTTGCCTCAAACTCCACACTGAACTCGGTACACCACTCACTCCCTGATTTTCCTCTGCGAACAGACACCACACTAGACGATTAGAATATTACCCCTTCTCATGTACATACTATTATAAAAAACCTAGACACCTCAAAAGCATGTGGACCAGATCTCATACCGGATGTGCTATTAAAAAAATGCTCTGCCAAGGTTGCTTCAGTTCTCTCCAAACTTTACAATAAATGCCTTAACGAATCTTACTTTCCCGACTGCTGAAAAACCGCCTCTGTGGTACCAGTCTTCAAGAATTCTGGTGAAAGAACTGACTCACTAAATTATCGCCCCATTAGCCTCCTCCCGCTTTTCACCAAAATATTTGAGTCCTAAGTTAACCAAGCCCTAGTCCAGCACCTAACAGCTGCTAAACTCCTGACTGACAAACTATGGATTCAGGCAAGCCCGTTCAACAGCAGATATCTTAACTGTAGTTTCTGAACGTATATACCGTTCATTGGACAAAACAAGGGAGGGTAGAGCGGTGGCCCTTGATATATCTAAGGCTTTTGACGGTATGGCACGATGGTCTTCTAAGGAAAATTAGATCATATGGAATCACTGGAAGAATTCATAATGTAATTAAATCCTTCTTAAGTAATAGAAAAATCAAAGTTGTCCTCGACGGTCGTACATCTAAACAATATAACATAAATGTAGGAGTACCTCAGGGGTCTATCCTTGTTGGACCTCTATTATTCTTGATATTCATAAATGACCTCCCTGATAAAATTGTTTCGGAGATGGGTATATTTGCCGATGATACCACTCTCTATAACAGATATGAGGGGAAAACAAATGAACACATATCAAAGGAAATGGCAGAAACACAAGAGGATGACCTCCAATCTGTAGTGGAATGGGGACAAAAATGTTTGGTCACATTCAATGCTGCTAAGACTAAGCTTGTTTCCTTCAATAACTACAAGAAACCTTCTCTACCACCAATAGCAATGGCCAAGAACACATTGCCTGAAAGTACTTCTTTTAAACTTCTCGGCCTAACGTTTACAGGGAATATGAACTGAAATAGATACATTGAGAGCATTGCCAAGGCTGCTGCAAGGAAGGTTGGTTCCCTCTACCATGCTAGAAAACTACTTACGCCTGACAGTATCCTATACCTCTATAAGGCCACCATTCGCCCATGTATGGAGTACTGTTGTCACATCTGGGCTGGTGCATCTGCTGCTTGTTTCTCGCTCCTGGACAGGGTTCAAAAGAGAGTCGCCAACCTGATAGGTCCTACACTGTCATCTAGGCTTCAGCCTCTGTCCCATCGACGAGATGTTGCATCCCTCTGCCTGTTCTACAAATAGTTTAATGGTGAATGCTCTGACGAACTGCAAACACTTGTACCTCCCCGACATAACTACCCCCGACAAACCCGACAAGCTACTAAGTCTCATCTTTTTACAGTAGAGATCCCTAGGTGCTAGAAAGTCTTTTACTCTAATAGTTTCTTCCCCAGAACTGCGGGTCTTTGGAACTCACTTCTGGGATTCTGCTTTCCCAACTGTACTGATATGCAGAAGTTCAAGTGTAATGTTAACAAACATCTTTCTACTCATCTCCCTTCATAATGACCTCGCTAATTAAGTCCCAAATAGTAGCCCCCTGCTTCAAAGTGGCACTGTGCCTTGTTTGGGGTGAAAATTGAATAAAAAAATATATATATATATCTATATATATAAATATATATATATATATATATAAATAAATATATAAATATGTATATATATATATATATATATATAAATAAATATGTATATATATATATATATATATGAATAAATATATATAAATACATATAACTACTTAATTTACTCACAAAATTAATATACGAAAGTATAAATTTATGTCTAAACTTTAAGTATTTACTTCAAAAGTGCTCAATACGTAGGAAGAGCTAGTAAGTTATAAAATATATATGGCGATTAAGCTTAATTGCCATATATATTTTATAATTTACTATAAATACATATATATGTATATAAATATATATATATATATAAATTATATATATTTATATATATATATATATATATATATATATATATATATATATATATATATATATACTGTGTGTGCAAAATCAAGACTTCCAGACGAGGTATTGATGGCAACGAAAAGTGTATTTCATTTTATGTTACAATTATTTCAATGTCCAGTTCGACAGTTTCAAGCATTATATGATTTGAAAATTTTCAAAACCCAGCATTTCTTCAGACTTTATGAATAAACACACTTTTGGTAATGAATGAAATGTGATAATTTTATAGCTTCATCCTTAAGTCAACCTTTTTTGGCTTAAAACCTCTTGGTATATGAAAATTTACTGAATTGCACGAACTCAGTATATTACATATAAGTCTATATATAAATGTATATATTTAAATAAACAAAGTATATATAAATATATATATGTATATATCAATATATATATATATATATATATATATATATATATATATATATATATACATAAATATATATGTATAAATAAATATATATATGTATAAATAAATATATATATAAATAAATATACATATATATATATATAAATAAATATATATAAATACATATATATATATATTAAATAAATATATATGTAAATATATATATAAATATATATATGTAAATATATATATGTAAATATATATATATATATAAATATATACATATAAATATATATATATATATATAAATGTATATATATATAAATGTATATATATATATATATATATATATATATAAATAAATAAGTGAACATGTGTGTGTGTGTGTGTCTGTGTACATTTCCCTGCGCAATAACCCTGTCAATTTTTAGTCTACAAACTCGAAATTTGATACACAGGGTACTGAGATTTTGGAAAATCGATGTGATCGGTTTTTGGCCAGAAATTTGGCGATTAAGGGATCAAAGTTCAGCGACTTGACCTTTGAGAACTACCAAACTCCTCCGACAATTTTTGGTCTACGCACTTGAAATTTTAGATATAGGTTCCTTGGATATGGATCTAACTTAATCCCCTGATTTGAGCCCAAAGCAAAAAATTTTAAGAGGTTATAATCGGGGTCAAAGTTAAAAAAAATATTGACCTCTGCGGTCTCTTCCAAATTACTCAGACAATTTCTGGTCTAAATATTTGAAATTTTATATAAAGTGTATTCAGAGATAGGGCAAGCTTTTTCATCAGTTCGGTCGTAAATTTTTAGTTACCGATATATAAATGTATGTATGTATGTCTGTTTGCATATCTGCCTTAAACTTTAAATAGAGGTGACGGATTTTACCAAAATCAGTATCGTTTTAAAGTTCGACCTTTCATACAACAAATATGGAAAATTCGCTAAAAGCATTAAATATCTTCCCCTTCAACTGGGCGCTTTTCAATAAGGGTGTGGTCACTTTTTCGACCATATTTTTTTAAGTTATCCTCTCCTTTCGATTATCTAGCCTTAATTTAAAAATAATTTCGCTCCTGGTGTGACGATGGTCATAAAAGCATAAACGTTAGATTTTACCCCATTCTTTTCCTCCTTTGCAGTATGGGTTCAAGCCTGCCTTCCTACTTCCACTTTTATTTTGCTCAGAATACACATCAAAACACCCGGGCAACACCGGGTGGAAATGCTAGTAAATATATATATATAAATATATATATAAATATATATATATATATATAAATATATATAAATATGTATATATAAATATATATATATAAATATATATATATATAAATATATATATATTTATATAAAAATATATATATATATATATATAAATATATATATAAATATATATAAATATATATATATATAGATATATATATATATAAATATATATATATATATATAAATATATATATATATATAAATATATATAAAAAAAATATATATATATAAATATATATATATATATATAAATATATATATATATATATATATATATATATATATATATAAATTAGTGTTGGGACGATTCTTAATTTTTATACAATTCCGATTCCAGGAAAATATTGATTAACGATTCAGATACCAAGTACGATTCCGATTCCAATTCCTAGGGAATTATTGTTTTGAAATATACCAGGTAGTTTTATACTTATGGTCGGTAGTTCCCAAATATGTTCCCTAACTTTGGAAGAGATATTTTATGTCTACACCATCGTGTTTTGGTTTAAATGAAATTATTATATAGCAAACTAAACGGAAAAATTAGCAAAATTTA
>NC_136490.1:82500-97500 GCF_053919585.1 Euprymna scolopes | reverse complement strand
GTTTACGCATAAATGTACACTTTCGTATATTTACGTGAGGCAATGAAGTAGTTATAACTATATATATATATATATGAATATATACATATATATAAATATATATATAAATATATAGATATATATATAAATGTATAGATATCTATATAAATATATATATTTACAAATATATATATACATATATATAAATACATATATATGAATACATATATATATATACATATATATACATATATATATACATATATATATATATAAATATATATATTTATGAATATGTATACATATTTATATATATATATATATATATATATATATACACTCGGGTTTTTTATTCCAAAATAATGGACTAATGAATTCAACGAGGTTGTTAGATAGTGCTCAATAAAAAGAGCTGATAATACTTGTTTATTGTTAAATAAACATGGTCACATCCTGCTGCTACAAAAAGGCACTTGTTTAAATCAAACAACAGATATCATCAGGCAGCGACTTGATTATTCAAAAGTTCAATGAATAATGGATTTTTATTTTAGGTAGGAAGTCTTTAAAAGTTGGAGTTAAAAAACTTAAAACACAGAACTTTAATTATAAGATGTAAAGAGGGAGGGGGCAATTTAAAAAAAGTTAAAAGATCATAATGGAGAGAGAGTTATTAAGAAAGGAAAAAGAAAAGAAATAGAGAAAGAAAATATAGAGAAACAAACATACATGTACTGACCAAAGATTTAGGCCACAAAAGCAAAATTAATACTACCATTCCCTTTTGCATTATATTAAACCTTCCTTTCCCTACAGTGAAAAAGAGACAATTCTGATTCTTTGGCCTTCCTCTCGCTGGGTGGCCCTGCTTGCTGACTCGTCCCCCACCGCCTGCTATCGTCCAGAGAGACAGACGAGGGTAGGTGTGGGTGTCCTTTTAACTACAACGGTCAGAGAGAGTTCATGCGACTCAGTCCAGTACGCACGCGTTTATAAAAACTGCTGCATAATGTATCTTACCAATGTTTCGCAGTGTTAAGTTAAAAATAAAATAATCATTCAAGTTAGTATTTGTGTTGTGTCTTATTCATATGAGATAACAGCAACTATTTACATACATATTGTCGTGATAATACATACTTTGGAAGCATTGATAAACAGACTCGAAGGTGGTGTAAAATGCGTTCTTTATTGTCTAGTAGTAAACGTTGCACTGAGAAACAATGGCGGACGAGATTCATACGTCACGGGCCAAGGGGCATAACTCTAGGCGACTAATAGTCTCTTAGCCTATATTATGACATCCCTTCCCTTCCATATATATGTATATAGTCCAAGGGCGATATTTAGCCTTTATCTGATTAAGGGATAACATAGTCTCTAATATATTATTTAGCTTGTCTCCATTGTTCTAGGGTAATGGTATTGTCTCTTTTTTTTAGGATAGTGTAACCTATAAGTTCAGTTTCTGAGGAGCATTCACTCGTCTCTGAGATCTTCTTAATTCGGGGGTGAGTTTCTCAGTTCGGGTGTGAGGCGTGCCGCTGGAGTGTTGTTCGGTGGTCGGCTGTTCGATTTGTTTAGGGGGGGGGACCTTCCTTCTGGGTGGGATCCGGTGGAGAGTCGCTGGGGCGAGGTTGGTCGGATCTATTTGCGGTTGTTGATCTCCTCCCAGCTGGTCTGAGGAACTGCCTGTTCCTTCTATAGGTGTTACCGTTCTCAGATTCAACTATGTAGGATCTGGGTGTCACGCTGGAGCGCTGAATTTTTCCAGGCTCCCATATCTTTGCTTTTTCCTGCTGGACATAGACATTCTGTCCTGTATGTAGGTGGGAGTGGTGTCTGTTATGTTTCCTGTCATAGCAGACCTTAGACTGATCTTTCTGTTTCTGTATGGCTGTCCTAGTCTGCTCATCGCCAAGTTGTTGCTTGGATACTAGGGGTGTCCGTATTTTTCGTCCGTTGAGTAACTCTGCCGGGGACTTAATGTCTGATGACAGTGGCATGGCTCTGTAAGCCATCATTGCTAGGTAGCTGTCTTGACCAGTTTCCCCTGCCTTCGTCAAAATTTTCTTGCATGTTCCCACCATTCTTTCGGCGAATCCGTTAGACTTGGGGTAATGTGGGGACGATGTCCTGTGTTGGAAGCTGTACGTCCTGGCGAAATCCTTGAAATCTTTACTTGTAAATTGTGGACCATTGTCCGAGTACAAGATTTCCGGCACTCCTTGTTCCTCAAATATCGTCTTAATACTTCTAATAACGGATATTGATGAGGCGGACGGAAGGCGTCGTACGAAGGGGTTTCGGCTGTACTGATCTGCCACAAGCAGATATTCTTTCCCTGCCAATATGAACAAGTCTGTGCTGACGTACTGCCAGGGGTACGTAGGGGTTTCGTGCTGGAGTATTGATTCGGGCGGGATACTGGCTTGGTATTTCTGGCATGTGTGGCACTCTCGGACTATATCTTCTATGTCCTTATTTAACCCTATCCAGTACACCGCTGAACGCGCTCGTAACCTCGTTCTCTCTACTCCTTGGTGTGAAGCATGCAGCTCTTCCAGTATGCCTCTTTGCAACGAGGCTGGGGTAATGATTCTCTGGCTCTTGAGTAGAATCCCATCCTGGACCCCAATCTCATCTCTGAAATTCCAGAATGGCAGGAGAATTCCTGGGCAGTCAGCCCGGTTGGAAGGCCAGCCGGTCAATACCATGCTTACAAGTTGCTTTAGGAATGGATCCTGGGATGTTTCCACTCTTATATCTTCAACTCTCGTCGGCGCAAAGTTGAGGTATGAGATCATGCTATGGACGTTGAGATCGATCCCTTCAATGTGCCCACTGGGTCTGGGTGCTACTCGTGACAAGCAGTCTGCAATTGGAACTGTTTTTCCTGGGGTATATTTTACAGTAAAATCATATCCCTCGACCTTCAATAACATTCTAGCCAGTCTTGGGGGTGCTTGTGCTAGATTTTTCAATGCTATCGATTCCAATGGCTTGTGATCCGTATGAATTGTCGTTTTGTGGCCCCAAACGTAACTGTGAAATTTCTCCAGGCCAAAGACGATAGCCAACATCTCCCTCTCTATGTTTGAGTAGCGTGTTTCTGGTCCGGAAAGTGCTTTGCTCGTGAATGCTACTGGTCTGTCGTTTTGTAGCAGAGCCGCGCCTATACCCATTGAAGACGCATCTACCTGTAGCACTATTGGTTCTTTAGGGTCGAAGTATCGGAGTGTCGTATGATTTCCGATCTCTTTTTTGATTTCTTCGAATGCCTGTTGCTCCTGTGAAGACCATGTGAAGTCATTCTTCTTCGATGTTAACTCACGTAGGGGTTTTGTCAGTGTCGCGAGTCGTGGAGAGAATTTGTTCAAGTAGTTCACCAGGCCTAGGAAGCTGGTGAGCTGCTTTGCATCCTCGGGGGGTTGCATCTGTGTGATCGCCTCTATTTTCCGGGGATCTGGCTTGACACCGTCTCTTGAGATTATGTGGCCGTAGAAAGGGATTTTGGAGGTTTTCACCACAAATTTCTCTGAATTAAACCTGCAGTTTCTTTCCCTTGCTCTAAACATTAGCTGCCTCAGTGCCTTGTCATGGTCACTGCCGTCTTCCTCGAATCCGTACACTACTATGTCGTCGCATATGGATAGGACATTTTCGAGGTCTCCAAAGTTTTCCTGCATGGCTCTTTGGAACTCATCTTGGGCAGATTTGACTCCCATGGGGTACCTGTTGTACATGTATCTGCCATGTGGGGTAATGAATGTTGTGAGACGTCTCGACTTTTCGTCCAGTTTCAAATGCCAGTAGCCGGACTTGATATCGACTTTTGTGAACCATCTAGCGTTGTCTAGTTCCGCAGTGATGTCTTTGAATGTCGGAGTCGCATAGTGTGGTCTGTGCACTGCTTTATTTAAGTCTCGGGGGTCGAGGCATAGCCTGACCGATCCGTTCCTTTTAGTGGTACAGACGAATGAGTTTACCCAGGGCGTTGGGTCCTTTACAGGGGAAATTATTCCCTGGGCCTCTAAGGAGTCCAACTCCAATTTCAACTTTCCTTTTAGGGATATTGGGACTCGCCGTGGTGGGTGGACAACTGGTGGTACTTCGGGGTTTAAATGGATGGTGTGTTCACCTGGCAGACAACCAATGGAGTCGAATACGTCTGGAAATTCCTCAATGATTTTCCTCCTTTCTCCAAGGTTTCCCATCATACATGGTTCCTGCACGGGGACCGGTTTCATGTCGTGCGGGGGAGTAGGCCGGGATGCTTTGTCCGTCACATGAGTTGTGTCCGTTTTTATAGCCAAGTTAAGGGTGACTAGCCCTAATTCTCTTGATGTTTGGAGTCCTATTAGTATAGGGTCTCTTGATTTCACCACGTGAAAGGTCGCTTTAACGAACTTGTCGCGGGATCTGACCCCTAAACGACAGGTCCCTTCTTGGTCTATCGTTGAGCCTCCAAACGCAATTAGCCTTATAGCTGATTTTTCCAGTGGTACTCCTTTCAGTTCCTTGAATACCTGTTTAGGTAACAGGTTGCTCATTGCACCTGTGTCGATTTTCGCGTCAACCTCTATTTGGGCTTTGCTGTTGCCTATCTTCAGTTTTGTGAAAGCTTCTGTGGTCGCTAACGGTAATTCCTTTACTGTGTGAAAGTACAGCTCCTCTGTGGAACTGTCGTCGTTGCTACCCATATGTGCTGCTGCCATGTGGATTTTATTCTTATTATATTTCCTCTGTGGCTGGAATGACTGTCTGCGTGTGTGCCCCTCGTCTCCCATTTTAGAGTGGCAAACTTAAGCAAAGTGTCCCTTTTTATTGCATTTTAGGCAGTATTTGCCTTTAGCTGGGCATTTATATTGATGGTGTTTTGTGCCACAATTACCACATGTGGTAGGTCCACTGGGCTGTCTGGCTCTAACTGCGAGTGTAGAGCTGTCTTCTACTGCTGTTGTACGTAATGCTTCCATTTGTTTACACGTGGCTTCTTCTGTCTCGACGATTCCGAGTGCTTTCTCGATCGTGAGATCGCTTCCTTCTCTTATTAGGGACTTTTGTGCAGACTGTAAATAAATACCGAATATGAATAGGTCCAACACAATGGTCTCTTCCACCGTCCGACCGTATTCACACTGTTTGGCTGTCTGACGCAGCCGACTTAGAAATGCGTGTGCCGATTCATCCGCGTTTTGTTTACATTTTAGTAGGTTGTGTCTAGCTACACGAAAGTTCGATCGCGGATTCGCATATTCCTTAAAAAATTGGATATATTTATCCAATGTCCTTTCTTCTCCCTGTCGAAAGGGAAAAGTGTCACTTATTTCCTGGCCCTCGATACCAGACCATATTAGCAAGTAATTTAACTTTGTGTCTGAATCTACGTCTTTCATTGGGCCGTCGAAATATAAATGAACTTGCCTGATAAATCGGTCCATTGATTTGGCCAAATTTGAAGTGTTCCAATCGATTGTTGGAGGTGGTAGTTGCGAATATGTATTCATCGTCGATTGCGAGAAAAATACCAACACCACGTGTGTTTTTGTATTAATTTTTTTTAGATCCCGAAAATGTTCGTTTTTTTTTTTTTTTTTTTTTTTTTTTAGGGTAATATTGTTACTATTCCTTTGATTCTTTAGAGGATCCCACTTCAGACACCATGTCGTGATAATACATACTTTGGAAGCATTGATAAACAGACTCGAAGGTGGTGTAAAATGCGTTCTTTATTGTCTAGTAGTAAACGTTGCACTGAGAAACAATGGCGGACGAGATTCATACGTCACGGGCCAAGGGGCATAACTCTAGGCGACTAATAGTCTCTTAGCCTATATTATTACACATATAATATGGAGAAGAAAAAGAAAAAAGATATAAATGGTTATTATAAAGAGAATAAGGACTAGAAGGGAAAAGAAAGAATGTTGAAATATAGATAAAGAGAGAGAGAAAGAAAGTAAGAATTAATAGGAAGGGAATCTTAAAGAAGTTGCCAGTATATAGAAAAAGAAAAAGAAAAAAATCTGCGTTTCAATGAACATGTCAAAAAAGACAGCGAATGTATCTGTTGCATGAGGGACTGAACAAGAGTTTTCACCGGCTGGAGTTACGCCCCCTTACCGGTGTACTCATGTTTGTCAGATGTAAATAAAGACGCCGTTACGAGAGTGTCGAGTTAAAATGATAAACCCCAAAACTGGACAGAAATATGCAGTTAAGTTTGTCATTGTGAAAGAGGATTTCCATCCTTTACTGGGAGCAAATGCAATCAAGAAAATGGAACTCGTCACAATCAATAACGACAAATTCAAAATGGTCGCCAAAGTTTCCCAAATGAATGAATCCAGCACCCAGTACTCGGACAGCATTATCAATGATTTCAGAGATGTATTCAAGGAAGAATTGGGTCAATTACCAGGAGAGGTATATGTCGGTTGTGTGACACTGCTGTCCGAACTTTCACCTTCCTGTGCCCACTTGACGCGTCTTCTCTCCACTCCTAAACGAACTTCTGTATCTTTAGCTTTTCTCTTCTGCAAATACACCTTCTCTGCTCGCAATCAAACTTCAGAAAAATGCCCTCCTTCCCCAATTCACTCCTCTTTTATTTCCAATCAGGAGCATCTCATTTGCATACCTCGTGGTCACCCTGTAGGCATATAAAGAAACAGGGCAGCCATTTTTATTTCTTTCTTCTTCATTATGAACACGAGGTAAGCCACACAAAAACGCGGTCGCTCGTTCTTGTTTCTCTTTTTCTTCTTTTACACCACACGCCCCCCTGATCTTCGAGATCAATAGGATACTTCGTATTCCTCCATCCAAGCAGGCCGCCTCCTCTCACGTCGAAGCCTCTGGGGGACAACTTCTCGGGGGTTAACGTTTTCAGGTTCACTACAACGCGGGCCTAAGTCAGGTTGAGCAGCATCATTTGCTTCTCGGTGGCCCTCGATTTCTTCTTCTTCACTGCCCTCACTGCATACCGGCAATGTCACACGACGCAGGTCTAAGATATGCCGGGGAACGCCATTCACCATCACATTGTTCTTCGACTGCAATCCTGTTATGACCCCTCTTTTCCAACGAGTGGTACACTGTGCATTGGGGGGTTTCACCCACACCTCTTCACCTACTTTGATAGTGGCTTCTTCACTCTCAATTCCTGCTGCTTTGTTGCACGGATGCCGCCACTTATATGTGAAAACGGCCCTATGAGGCACAGTTGTCTCATCTTGTTTGGTCTTCGGCGAGATGCTATACCAAAACACCACCTCTATGGGTGATACGTTGCTTTTTTCCGCAGCGGCTTTAATGGTGCGATGATTCCTCTCCACTATTCCGTTGCCACTCGGCCGATACGCTGCTCTGAAAAATTGCCTTACTCTCCACTTATCGCACACCCCTTTAAAGGCTTCTGATCGGAAAGCGGGGCCATTGTCCATTAAGAGTTCCTCAACCGGCCCTCTCTCCAAAAATATCTCCTCGATGACCCCTCCGATCGCCCATGCAGCTTCTGCCCTGATCTCTCTCCAGATGGCAAACCATCCCGGTCCACAGTCGACCATCGACAGATACAATTTGTGGCGATAGTGTGTCACGTCAATGGCCAATCGCTTCCAGTCCTCCGCAACGTGTAGCTCTCCTGCTTCGTGTCTGGATGGTCCAGGGTCAATTGATTGGCACTCTCGACAGTTCTCCACCACCTCCCTAACCTCCTCCTCGGTGATCTCCGGGTAAACCTCTCTGGCTAGGAATAACGTTCGCTCTCGACCAAAGTGGTGCATTTCGTGTGACTCTTTGACTTCTTCCCCTGCACAGCATACCGAGGAGACCTCCTTTCCATCCTGCAGCCAGGCCTTCTTCACGCATGTCATCGAATCCGCCTTGTTTTTTCTGACAGGACCAACACAACAGATACTCTCAACTGGAATTCCGCTATCAGGTCGGTGAGCGCTCCGAGTCTGCGCTTGATCAGCATTTCCGCAGCACCCCTTGTCTTAACTCTCTTATCGCCAGTTACTGCCGACCGAATCCACGATGGTACCGTTGCCGAATCGGTTTTGACTTCAATTATTTTCAATCCCCATTTCAGGGCCAGATTGATTCCTTTTATAGTGGCATCTAGTTCTGCTACGTTGATATGGTAGAAGTCGTTGTTTTTTCTTAGCCACGCCGCATCCTCCACAGTTACACCTCCTATCTCTAGTACGACGCCCAACGCCAGGTTACTGGCATCGCACCAAACCACACCCGCGTCTTCGCCGCTGACATACCATTTCCCTTTCACTGGGTCCTCATTCCTCACTCTCGCAATGACTTCTTGCAGCATGTTCGTGGCCTCCTTCGTCACACGGCCTTCCCAGTCATCAGTGCCTGTTTGTCGTTTAATAAAGCTGCATGCTATCCTGAGCCAGCCAGCGATAGGATAGTGCCCGACCAGCCTCCCGCAGACTGAGAAGAGTTCTCGCCTCGTCAGCTCAGATCCGACTTCGGGTATTGCATTCCCTCGTTCGAAGACAAGGCTGTCTTTTCCATCTCGCCTTAGTTTCAACCCCAGCACCGCTCCTCCATCTAGGGCCTCCGCCGGTTTTGCGGTTAACCCATACTTCTCGACATGGCTTCTTACTTTCTCTGCTGTCACCTCTGCCTCCTCAACCAGGATGTCGTCAATGTACGAGCTAGTGGCCTCCTCCACTGTACAGTCTTTGCTCAGCACTGTCTTCAGTATGGCAGTCATAATTTTGGGGGATGAACTCAGCCCAAAGCCTAACCTCGTCAGACAATACACCCGCCCCTTGTACCGGACCAGTTGGTACTGCCAGAGTTTTTCATCTACATGGATCTGCAGATATGCCGATTTCAGATCGACAATCTTATTGGCCCGCACCATTCTTCTCCATTTCCTCATGACATCCTCACATACGTCGATCCCCGTTCCAGTGTGGCAGGCTACGTGTCTGTTCAATTCCCTAAAATCCAGCACGGGCCTAATCTTGTTTTTGGTAGGCTGAAGAACCGCCAGTAGTGGCAACACTCCTTTTTCTTCCCCTGTCCACGGTTTCAGAATTCCTTCTTTTATCCACCTCTCCACTTCTTCCTCGAATCCTTTTCTTATTTCTCCTCGCAGGGTGTTTTCGTAGCAGCCCACCTTATTCTGTAGTTCTGGGGGCCCGGAGATCCATTTCCATTCCACCGTCCACCTCACGCCATCAAACTTCGCCAGGAAATCTTTGTCCTCAATGCAGCAAACCTCCGGTTTTGGGGTTCTGACAGTTCTATCACCTTCCCCTCCTGCCATCCCCACTGCGCTAAGACGTCCAAACGTCACTTGGCCCTCTCTTAACGTAGCGCCCCCCAGTCGGTTAATTGCACTCATACCTATAATCACGTCGACACCACCGACCAGATGATTCAACACTAGGGCTTGCAGTTCAATGGGCACCCCTTGCACCATTATTTCCGCTGTCGTCTCTCCTAGGCATTTCACATCCCTGCCATCCACGGTCCTAATAATCCTGGTTCCGCTCCATGACCTTGCGACATTCCTTGCTAACAGCGTTGTAGTGCAGCCTGTGTCGACAAGGGCTATGGCTCTCTTCCCATTGACTACCACCGGTAACCGAGGCAATGTTCCATCATGCGCCATTTCCACACAGAAAGGGTAACCACTGGCACAATAGCTCCCCTTCACTCATTTCCCTGGTCCCGTGCAGCAACACAATAGTGGCTAATATGCCCCACTTGTCCACATCGGTAGCATGTGATCCCCGGTCTCGGCTCTTTGCAGTCCTTGATCAGATGAGGACCCTGGCACCGGAAACACTTGATGGCAGGTCTCCCCTCCTGTCGCCTCGCCGGCTGCCTCTCATTCAAGTGAGGCCTCATGCACATACTCACAGCTGCAGCCACGATTGGGCTTTTAACATTTTTCACTAGGACTCTGGCGTGGACCAAGAGATCGTCCACTTCCATAGAATGGATCCCCGTGATTCTCTGCATGTTCGCAGAGATTTACTCTGGGAAGCCGTTCACTAGGTACAGCTTTACCGTCATCTCCAGGCTCCTCCCCACGTAACCAGCCAACCCTGCCAGTCTCCTGATCTCTGCCGCAAAGACGTCAATGGACTCGCCGGTCCACCTCAAACTTGACAGCTTGCCAAGTGCTTCAAATGGGCCCTCCGCGAAGGCCAATTTCAGCCTTTGCTCCACTAAGGCAATGTCTTCCTTGTCTTCATCTCGCATCTGCTGGTAAATCGTGAGGGCTTCCCCCTCTAAGTATAGCGGCAGCAGGGTGACCACATCTTCTATCTTTTGCAGCTTCGCCACCATTTTTAATTTCTCCAGCCACTTAATCAGGTCGCCCTCCCCAGTAAAGGGTCTCAACATCTGAGTGCTCAGTCTCCACTCAGCCATGTTAATTGCTTGATATGCCGAAATAGCTTGTCGGTTGCGTGACACTGCTGTCCGAACTTTCACCTTCCCGTGCCCACTTGACGCGTCTTCTCTCCACTCCTAAACGAACTTCTATATCTTTAGCTTTTCTCTTCTGCAAATACACCTTCTCTGCTCGCAATCAAACTTCAGAAAAATGCCCTCCTTCCCCAATTCACTCCTCTTTTATTTCCAATCAGGAGCATCTCATTTGCATACCTCGTGGTCACCCTGTAGGCATATAAAGAAACAGGGCAGCCATTTTTATTTCTTTCTTCTTCATTATGAACACGAGGTAAGCCACACAAAAACGCGGTCGCTCGTTCTTGTTTCTCTTTTTCTTCTTTTACACCACAGTATATTTGCAGGTGGATCCAGGAGTAACACCAAATGTTGCAGCAACACGGAGAATACCAGTGGCACTTAAAGACAAGCTAAAAGTCGAGTTGGGAAAACTGGTTAAGAAGAATGTTATTGAACCAGTGTGCGACCCAACACCATGGGTAAGTGCGTTAGCACTGGTAACTAAGAAAAATGGAAGCCTGCGGATATGTATAGACCCAAGACCACTGAATAAGGCTCTGAAGAGGGAACATTTTCAGTTACCTACACTGGACGATTTACTACCAGAACTGGCTGACAGCAAGGTATTTTCTACCCTAGATCTACGAGATGGATTCTGGCATGTAAAATTAGACGAAGTCAGCAGTCGCTTAACAACATTTGTTACACCATACGGTAGGTTCCGGTGGAAGGTTTTACCTTTCGGTATTTCTCCAGCTCCAGAGATATTTCAAAAGACCCTTTTTAACAATGTGTCCGATTTGGAGGGGGTGGTTAACAAAGCAGATGATCTTCTCGTGATTAGGAAGGGTAAAACAATGGAAGAAGCAACAACTGATCATGACCTAAAACTCAGGAAACTGTTGCAGAGATGTCGTGATCGCGGGATGCGATTGAATGCTGGAAAATTGAACTTACGACAAACGTCTATATCTTTCCTGGGACACATAATAACCAGTGATGGTTTACTTCCTGATCCTGGGAAGGTAAGAGCCATAAAAGAGATGCCGTGTCCAACAGATGTGAAAGGAGTGCAACAATTGGTTGGATTCGTGAATTACCTGGCAAAATTTCTACCACACATATCTGATGTGATGGCCCCAATTCGAAATTTAGTGAAGGCAGATGTGCCATGGACATGGTCCCAAATCCATGAAGAGGCTTTTGGGAAAATTAAAGAGTTAGTGAGTGAAGCACCAGTGTTGAGGTACTATGACCCCAACAAATCTTTGGTCATCCAATGCGATGCAAGTGAGAAGGGCATGGGAGCTGCACTACTACAAGAAAGTCAACCCCTAGCCTATACCAGCCGTGCACTGACCGATACAGAAACTCGGTATGCACAGATTGAAAAGGAACTACTAGCAGTAGTCTACGCATGTGAACGGTTTCATCAATATACGTTTGGTCGACAGATAACAGTGCTAACCGATCATAAGCCACTGGAGGCGATTATGAAAAAAGAATTGGTGAAATGCCCAAAACGACTTCAAAACATGCTGAGTCGACTACAGGCTTACGATGCTACAGTTCTGTACCATCCAGGTAAGAAAATGTTCCTTGCAGACACGCTATCAAGAGCATACATTTATGCATTGAGCAGTGAAGATATGGACGATGAAGATGATGTCAAGGAAGCAGAATATATTCCTGTAACAGAGAGAAGGCTGCTTGAACTGCGCTCAGCCACGAAGGAAGACAGAAGCATGCAGCAGTTACAGCAAGTAATTCTGGAAGGATGGCCAGAAGAAAAAATACATCTTGACCCAGAGGTGAGACCATATTTTAACATGCGGAATGAAATGACGGTGCAAGATGGTTTAATTTTCAGAGGAAACCGGGTAGTGGTTCCACTGACACAGCGGGTGGTGTTGAAAGAAAAGCTGCATTCCACACACCTGGGAGTAGAAGGATGTTGCAGAAGAGCAAGAGAATGCTTGTATTGGCCAAATATGAACAGTGACATCAAAGACTATGTGTCAAAGTGCTCCACATGTAGAAAATATGAAGTGGCCAACCCGGCAGAACCATTAATGGTCCATGAAGTTCCTGACAGACCCTGGGCGAAAGTGGGAGTAGATCTCTTTAAGTTTGCAGATAGAGACTATCTGTGCACAGTTGATTATATGAGCAACTTCTAGGAAATCGATCATCTTCTCAATACACAAGCAAAGACAGTGATAACTAAACTTAAACACCATTTTGCACGACATGGGATACCAGATCAGGTCATAACTGATAATGGGCCTCAGTTTAGTAGTCAGGAGTTTTCTACCTTTGCAAAAAAGTGGTGTTTTACACATACACCTGTCAGTCCATACAATAGCAAGGCAAATGGCAAAGTGGAATCTGCGGTAAAGATGGCAAAGAACCTTTTCTGGAAAGCGATGGACGATAAGGCTGATCCATACCTAGCAATGTTGGATCACAGGAATACGCCAGCCAAAGGTCTCTTATCACCAGCTCAGAAGCTGATGTCAAGGAGAACAAAAACACTTCTCCCAACTAGGGAGGATTTACTCAAGCCAGAATTGCCCAAAAATCTGAGAAAATCAGTGAAGCAAGACCGCAGGAGGCAAGAACATGCTTTCAACCACAAAGTAAAACCACTTAAACCATTGTATCCTGGAGATGTAGTGTACGAGCCTTTTTCAAGTCTCACACAAAACACACATTCATATTTCAAGCTGTCATATACATACACGCACACAAACATACGCGCCCACGTCCACACATGTACATTTATTCACGTTCGCGTACATACACTCACATTCACGTATATATACACACACACACTTACGTATACACATGTACTCACACACTGTTTCTAATCCTCTTAAGAACCAACTCTCAACGAGAGAGGTTGGGCTTACAAGCCGCCGCCGTTTCGGCGTGCGCGCACGCGCACCTCACGCCCACTTCCTACTATGTATGGGGCACGAGCTAAAGACTGTATGTATACATTCTCACTCTTTCTCTCTCCATCTACGACTGGCCACTAAGAACATCTTAGCGTAGCTGACTACTAACTGATGACAACTCTAATATCCTCTTCTTTGTCTACACGCTGGACTACCATTCTCAATTTTCCTACAACATTTATTTCTCTTCCCACGTGCAAACAAACAATAGTGACTCGAACTTGAGATGAAAACACATTTCCTATTCTTGCTACAACACCAGTCCTGTAACGAACATTGGTTACATACACGCGGACATGTTATAACTAAAACGTTCATTTCTTTCAACAGCAAATAAACGACATTTATCTTATCCATTAATTGAGTCTTTGTTTCCTTCAATTCCCATTCGTTTCATTATTATTTTGTAACGGGATTGGGGTATTTATATATCCTAGTCCCCTACAAATTTGGTGACCCCTTTATCTAAATGAAATGGATGAGGTTGAACGAGGCACTCATACACACACAGACTCTTTTCTACAAAGATAAACTTTTCCTCTACACCACTTAACGAGAGACGCACGCCAAGCTATAAACTTTCTTTCTCACCAGCTATCAGCGAAAGACTCACGCAAAACTAACCACGTGTGGTACCCTTTTCTTTCACTTGTTTCTTTCACCAAAGAAATTCCTGTTAGTTTAATTCAATTTAACACGTCGTTCGTTTCTTCCTCGAGACAATTCATTTTCCCTCGGAACGCGAGAGGAGCACACATTTCCTCCTATGTCACAAGTCCACAACAAATTGGCGCCCGACTGACGTGGAACGAGCAGGCATGGCGACCCTACCGTTTTGAGATTAATTGTTTGGAGCGAGACGCGCGTTTTATTTGATAAAGAAAAAAAAACTAACTTCTCAACAAAGAAAACCAAGCGAACCAAACCACTACCCACAGGAATATCTACTACCAACTACAATGACGAACCCTCGTCAGACTCAAAAAAAAAAGAAAAAAAAAAAAGAAAAAAAAACGAACACGGAGCTGTCGACTTTCATATCGAATTTAAAAACAAATTCGAGCTTGACAAATATTTTCACGGTTTCCTGACATTACCCTGCAACAAACGCGAGGAGCAAATCACATAGGCCTATGCAATTCCCTCCCGCATAGCAAACGCAACAACAAAGAAACAGGACATCCCTATCAACACATAGGAAGAAGTTGAATGAACAATACGAGTTGAGATGCACGACGCACGCGGATAAACTCAAAACTTGGAAGTTTCGTTGACAGCCGGCAACCACGAACGACTACACAACAAACGCCCGTACAGACAATGTACACACATTACCGCAGACGCACTTGCGAAGACAACAGTAACCAGACTCCGTTCAACAAGAACAAACGCGCGACTAGCGCCCGTCCAAACGATGCACACATTACCGCAGAACCATGCAAAGCTACCATCAACTGGACACACACACGACACCGTCAACACGAAACAAAAAATTTTCCTTCCAAACGGAACAATTCACTTCTCTGTCCAAGCAACTCTTTGCACATGTCAACGCACAACAGAAACCAAACCAACAAATGTTAGCCAAAAAAAAGAGTAA
>NC_136490.1:2500-77500 GCF_053919585.1 Euprymna scolopes | reverse complement strand
TCACTTGTCCTATTTATCTGTCCTTCATTATCATTCTTTTGTCTTATCACTTAATGTTTGTTCTGATGGTCTGTCTTCTTTATTTTCCCTAGATTTGCGATGGCTACTAGTGTTACTAAGAAGCGGAAGTACAGTGAAGAGCTACGGATTTACATCAATTCTCGCTGATGGCATCGAGAAACCTCAGTGTGTACTGTGCTTCAAAGTGTTGGGGAACGATTCTATGAGGCCTAGTAAGTTGAAGCATCATTTGCAGACCATCCATCCACAGTATGCTGAAAAAGACCCCGATTTCTTCAGGCGCCATGAAAGTAGTTTCGGAAAACAGAAACTGGATGCAACTGGTGCTTTCCAACAACAGACCTCAAGTGTAGTTGAGGCATCATACGAGGTTGCCCTTGAAATAGCGAAGCAAAAGAAGCCCCACACAATTGGTGAAACCTTAATTAAGCCATGTACTTTAAAGATGGTCAAGCGTGTTCTTGGAGATGCAAATGAACGTAAAATTCAACAAATTTCCTTGTCAAACGACACAGTGAAGCGGAGAATTAATGAAATGTCAGATGACATAAAGGAAAAAGTGATACAGGAGATCAAATCGTCTCCAGCTGGTATGTTTGCAATACAGCTGGATGAGTCAACGGATGTGAGTTCGTGTGCACAGCTACTCGTGTTTGTTAGGTATATTTTCTTGTGTGATATCAAGGAAGAATATCTGTTATGTACACAGCTTGAGACCACCACAACAGCTGAAGATGTGATGGAAAAGCTATCTTCTTTCTTCAAAGCTAACAGGATCCCATGGGAAAATTGTTGTGGAGTCTGTACAGACGGGGCTCCAGCGATGCTGGGATCAAAATCAGGGTTCCAGAAGCGTGTCAAGGAAGTAGCTCCGAATGCCAAGGGGGTTCATTGTAATGATACATCGTTTTGCACTGGCGTCGAAAACCCTCCCTGATGAATTTTGCAAGATCCTGGAGGCAGTGGTCAAATGCGTCAACTTTGTAAAAGCTGGAGCTCTGAACTCTCGTCTTTTCCAGAACCTCTGTAGAGACATGGATTCGGAGCATGAAGCTCTCCTCTTTTACTCCAAAGTGCGCTGGCTTTCCAAGGGCAATGTTGTGAATCGAGTGTTTGAACTTCGGGGGGAGCTAAAATTGTTCCTGGAAATGCAAGGGAAAGATGATCTGTTGAGTCACTTCAATGAGGTTTTGTGGGAGCCACGTCTTGCATATTTAGCAGATATATTTGAGCAGCTAAATAGGTTGAATCTGAAACTACAGGGCAAGGAAAGAAATGTGTTTCACCTGATGGACTGTCTTCGTGGATTTCTTGCCAAGCTCCAGAATTGGCAAAGGAAAGTCGGTGCCGGGAATGTTGCCATGTTTGAAAACCTTTCAGCTGTCCTTGACGAGAATGAAGAAGATAGTCTGCTTGACCCATTACTTAAAACTGAAATCACCCAGCATCTGAGATCCTTGGAAAGTGAACTTAATATGTACTTCCCAGAATTCGAGGAGGAAGAAGGGAAGTTGGTAAGGAATCCATTCTCTGGCACTCTTGATATTACTACCATTCCCAGTGATGTTCAGGACGAGTTCCTTGATCTCAAACATGATTCTGCTGCCAAAGATCTCTATGAAGAAAAATCTCTGAATGTATTCTGGTGTTCGATGCATCAGTCATATCCAAAAGTCAGTGAGATTGCACTTCGACTACTCTTGCCTTTTTCAACTACCTATTTATGTGAGTCTGGTTTCTCCACCCTTCTACAAATCAAGAATAAGAGCCGCAACCGATTGGATGTGGACCCCGACATGAGATGTGCATTGTCAGTGACACAACCTCGGATTCGTCAACTGACTGAAAAGAAACAATATCAGCCTTCCCACTGATGTGTGATAAAGTATGCAGAGGTTAATTGAACTTTCTCCCATCCAAATCAAATTTGCTATTGTCTGCTAGTCTTTTGTAGTCTAGTGATGTAAGTTAAGCATATCACAGAAATCTATCAATATAAGATAATTATGACTGTAAACTTTGTAATAAAGCAAGGGTGTTCTCTTCATCAACATTTTATTTATTCTTTTTTTTCTGCGCCTTTTTTGGCAGGGTGGGATTTGGGAGAAAAATGAAGGGGAGCCACACGAATGTTGAGAATTCATGAAGGGGGGAATGGAGTGAAAAAGGTTGAGAACCACTGCACTAGGGGATCTGACTTGTGTTGGCAGACAAACATCCTAAGGAGGGCTGGTCCTCCTTGCAGCCACTCGGGTAAGGTATATCCGGTGCCCGACCTTCTGGAAAAGTTAAACATTCTCTCGTGTGGGGTTGAGTTAGTTGCTGTACAAAGTAGCGATCGAATAGAGTGCAAAGCTATGTTGAGTACTTCATGCCAGTGACGTTCGTCCAATTGCCTGGTTTTGAGTGCAAGTTTGATCGTTTTCCAAATTGTGCCATTTACTCTCTCGCATTGTCCATTGCCGATTGGATGGTATGGAGTTGAGTGGGTAATCACAACTCCATGTAGCCAGAGAAACTCTTTTAGTTCACATGAAATAAACTGACTTCCTCGATCACTATGGATGGAATCTGGGCAGCCAAAAAAGGTAAATAAATTCTGGAGACAATTTATAACAGTTTTTGTTGATATGTCCTGACATGGATAGACAAAAGGATAGCGTGAATATTCATCTACAATCACGAGTGGGTATTTGAGATTATTCGTAGATGGTTTCGGTCCCATGAAATCTATTGAAAGACGTTCAAAGGGGGATCGGGAATGGATTAATCGACCTGATGGAGGTTTGAAGAACCTTGGTTTTAGTTTAGCACATATTTGACATTCAGCGCAGGTGCGCTTAGCATCTTCCATGAAGAATGGTAGATTCTTCTGCCTCACAAAGTGATAGAGTCTTGCTACTCCAGGATGACAAAGTGCTGCGTGCAGGTCCTTTAGTGATAATGAGCGCAAAGCAGAGCATGATCGAGAAAGGGTATCTGAAGAGTTATTAAGAGAACCTGGTCTATATACTATCCCATAAGAATAGTTTGAAAGTTCAAGTCTCCACCGAAGCAGCTTATCGTTTTTAATACGATTTGGTGTCTGCGTGTTGAACATAAATGATGCAGCCTGTTGGTCACTAATAATGGTAAAGTGTCGACCGAGTAAGAGGTCACGCCATTTACGCACAGATTCTACAATGGCTGCCGATTCACGTTCCACTGCTGAATGTCGACGCTCTGACTGCGTTAGGGTTCTGGAAAAATATGCTACTGGACGTCCATTCTGGGAAAGGCAGGCTGCTAATGCTGTCGCAGATGCATCAGTTTCTATCGTAAAAGGAACTTCATTCTCAATGGCTGCAACCGAAGCCTTGCAAATTTCATCTTTCATGGCTTGAAATTGATTTTTGAGTTTCTCAGTGATAGGAAAGGACGTAATGTTTAATAAAGGTGAAATCCGATCTGAGAAATTCTCTATCCATGGTGAATAGTATGAGAAGAAACCTAGAGCCCGCCTGAGTGACTTACTGCAGTTCGGAATCGGTAATTCTTTTAGTGGTGTAAGTCTGTCTGGATCAGGACTGATTGTTCCATTTTCCAATAAGTGCCCTAGAAACTTTAGTTTGGTTATACCATATTCACATTTTACAGGGTTTAGTTGCAAGTTAAGACGGTTGATAACCTTTCTAAAAGCTTCCATATTTTCGTTTAATTCTTTATTAGTTTTTCCTCCGATGACAATGTCATCAATGTAGGCAAATGTACCTTGGAGTTCATGTTCTTGAATCAGATTATGCATGATACGTTGAAACACATTCGTTAGCCCAAAAGGTAACCTAGAAAACTCGTATAGTCCTCCGTCAGCTTCAAATGCTGTGTAAATTCTCTCGTCTCTACGTATAGGGCATTGATAATATGCAGACTTCAGGTCCAACTTATTGAAAATTTTGTACTGTGATAGTTGGCGTATGATATCCGAAATTTTGGGAAGCGGAAAAGCATCCAAAAGTGTAAACCGATTTATAGTTGCAGAATAGTCAACGACCATGCGACGCTTATGTCTTTCATTTCTAGTTACTAGTACTTGGGCTCTCCATGGGGAATTCGATTTGATTATGATACCTTCTTTTAATAATTTTTGTATCTCATTCCGGATAAATTCGCAGTCCGATGCTGAGTAGCTTTTGCTTTTTGTTGCGATGGGTTTACAATTCTTTGCTAAATTAGAAAAAAGAGACGGTGGCTCGATTTTCATCTGAGTGACGTTACAAATCTGTAAAGATGGTATCTTTCCGTTATAACGGAATTCCACCCAGTTATGCAATTGCATGAACTCTTGTCCTAGTATAATTGGAGCACACAAGTTGGGAAGGATAGATAAACGCATATTAGTGTAAATTTGTCCATTAACAGCGATGGACGCAACACAGTGTCCTAAGGTTTTGCTCGTGAGATTCGAGGAAGCCATGCTTACCGTATCATTAGAAGGTAATATACTAAGGCCGAGTGATCTCACGATGTTCATTCGTATAAAGTTATGAGTGCTTCCACTGTCTACCATAGCTTTCAAACAGGTACTATTAATTGTTGCATTTACTACAGAATATTGTGGGCATGGAGTGCATTCGGATGACGCAGTGAGGGCAATATATGCAGAACTAGTCCTGGTATTATAAGTTGTTTGTTTTATTTTAGATCGGCAGACTTTAGAGAAGTGGCCCCTCTTTCCACATTTAAGGCAGTCAGCATTCCGAGCTGGGCAAATATTTCGAGAATGATTTTCTCGTCCACAGAATTGGCATCCCGGCGAAGTGAGTCGCCTGATTATTTCTGGAAACAGCAGCACATTCATTAGTTAGTTTCAAACTAGAGTTATTTTCAGATTCATCTGCATGAATAGATGCTTTTTCTACAATTGATGTGTCATAAGCTGCTGCATTATGTTGGACCATTTCTAGACTTCGTGCAGTTGCTACGGCATGATCTAGGTTAATTTCAAAACTTTCAAGTAATCTCTGCCTAATAGTTGAGGAAGTGAGACCTGTGATAAAAGCGTCACGTATCGCTAGCTCCACATGTTGAGAGGCAGTAACATCTTCAAATTTACAATCCTTAGAAAGATTCTTTGGTTTTAGGAGAAACTGATCAATAGATTCACCTTGATTTTGTTTCCTAGTGGCGAGAAGGTGACGAGCAAACACAGAATTTACCGGTTTTACATAGGTTGCTTGAAGGATGCTAATAGCCCTCTCGAATGTTGAACAGTGAGATATAAGAGAATAGACCTTCGGTGAGATGAAATTAATCAGAATACTTAACTTATTTGGAAGAGTTTGAGGATGAGCGACTGTGAGAGAGTCGATGCAGTTGATGAGGGTACGATACCAATGATTCCATTCGTCAGCGGTTGTATCTGAGGATCCTTCGAATTTACCAGGTCTCAGTATAGCATCCATTGTTGCTGTTAATTTTTAATTTTATGTTGAATAAATTGTAATGAAAAATAAAGACCTTTTAAGATATTAGAAAGGTTTTATTCAACATAAAATTCGGCAGGTACAACAACATGGTCGGTAACGAACGACTAAGCTGGGAAAAGGCGCCAATTTCGTAACCATTTGTAAACATCTGGTGCGCATGCGCACTAGTGCTCTAAACTCACAACAAAGCCATTTCACAAGTAAGTCGCATTCTACCTTTTTTGGCGACTACGTGTGAAAAGAAAGAAAAGGCTTGAAGTTTTGTTCCAAGTTCTGCAGAAGGGCAGGTCATGTAGAATCAGCAGAAAAGAAAGTCCTGTAAAGTCAGCAGACGAGCAAGTCCCAAAAAATCACACACACACTAAAGTACTCTTTAAGCTGCAGCAGTTCACCGATACGATCACACTGACGTCGATCCTAGAAAAAACGCCCCCATGTTCCAAACACACTCCCTTTATCCTTCCGGCGTCCGTCCTCGGCCAATCAGCAGCCAAAGAACGGTCACGTGGGGCCCAGTGATGATCGCACAATCTACAAGATGAGGACGGCGCCATTTTGGAATTTCTTTCATGTTTCGGCCATGCACGTACGCACACCGTAGGAGCGTTCCAAGGTAAGACATGACGCGCAGACACGTGGGCGCTTCCTCCCTTCATTTTCTTCGACTCTACACCCCCCCCTGGTTTCAAGATCACACATGCGGCATTGCGGCCGCGGTCGTTTGATACGAGCGCTCCTACGGAGGGGGATTAGCTGGGCTTCTTCATGTCCACCAGTGCCACCCGGGTCAGTGTCCACAGTCCTACCATCCGGCTGCACTTCATCTTCCTCCAACCTACCTGGGTCAGTGTCCACAGTCCTACCATCCGGCTGCGCTTCATCTTCATCTTCATCCGAGCTCTCAGAAGTGGTGCTGGAGCTATCTCCATCCGTGCTGAGGTTCTCAGCCATAGGCCGGATTCACATTTCATCACTGGATGATTCATTACTTTCACTGTTCACCATTTGGTTTATATCAAGGGTGGGCCGGACATCCCTTATATGGCGTGGGACACCATCAACCAGCACAGCCTGCTCACCGATTATGCCGGTGATCCGTCCCTGTCTGAACCTGGTCGTGCATCGGTTATTGGGAGGCCTTACCCAGACGGTGTCCCCTGACTTGTACCGTCCTTGCGTCTTTTTCTGATTAGGCGGGCAGGCGTCAATGCCCTTAACACGCACTCGATAGCGATGTATCGCATTAGCAGGTGCACTTCCAGCAGTCGTGTCATCTTTTGGCGTTGTATTGTACCTATATACCGCCTCCGCAATCGTGCATTGCTTCCTTGCTGCTATCCGTTTCACACTTCGGTGGCACCGCTCTGCTATACCGTTGCCACTCGGCACATACGCACACCTGTGTCTAAGCCGGGTCCCCCACTCGTCCATGAAACGCCTGAATTCCCCGCTGCAAAAGGCTGTGTCGTTGTCCGTGAGAATCTCTTCGGGTGGCCCCCGCTCGTAAAATATAGACTCTAATTGGCGGATGACACTAGCCGAGTCCTGTCTTGTTAACAGTCGCCAGATCGCAAACCTCGTCAGTCCGCAATCGATTAGTGTGAGGAAGTGCTGACCACCATAGTGGGTTATGTCCATGCCCAGCCGGCTCTAAGTCCCGTCGACTTCCAGCCGACCTTTCTGCCATTTGGTGGGAGCCGGGTCGATTGACTGGCATATTTGGCATTCCTTGACCACTGATTCTACTCTGTTTTTGGACACTGACTGGTTGGTTAAGTGTGCAAAATAATATGTCCGTCTCACTCCGGGGTGTCCCGTGTCGTGGTGTACCCTCTTGATTTCATCCGTCTCCTCAATAGAGGCAGCACATAACGATCCTGGTTCGGCTTCTTTCTTCATTGCGTCGAACCACCTCTGGGGCACATGGGTGAGTTTATCTGCAAGATTGCGGGTGGAAGCGGCAAGCACTGCGTTCACCGATAGGTTGTACTCTTCCACCAACTTCCTTAGTGTCTCCAACCTTTGTCTGATTAGCATTTCGGTAGCCGCCTTGGTGCACACTCTCACTTTGTCTGTTAGTGTGTCAACTATCCAGTGGTACACGCACAGCGAATCTGTGTGTAAGCACAATTCTTTAACTTCCACTGGAATGCCATATTTACTCCCTTTATCGCCGCATCCAACTCCGCTAGGTTGATGTGAGTGGCATCATCCAGTGGTCGCAACCAGCAGGCGTCCTCAATCACAGACCCGTTCATCTCCAACAGTGCCCCAATCGTGAGGGAGCTCGCATCCACCCACACATTTAGTCTGTCTCCCTGGACGCACCAATCTCCTTTAGCGGGGTCCTCCTGCTTGACTCTTGTGATGGTTTCTTTTACCATGCGAAGCAACAGATTGTCCACCGTCTCGTCATCCCAGCCTTTGGTAACTGCACTCGCCCTCCTCTTCATGCTGGCTGTTGCGACCCGGGTGCATCCACATACTGGCAAGTGTCCTACCAGTTTTCCACACAGGGAAAATATGGCCCGCCTCGTGAGGATATGGGGCACTTCGGAGACTGCAGTTCCGCACCCCCACCTCAAGGTCCCTCGCTCCTGTTGAACGCTCAACCCCAAAACACGAG
The DNA here is from genome assembly GCF_053919585.1 of Euprymna scolopes. Taxonomy (NCBI): domain Eukaryota; kingdom Metazoa; phylum Mollusca; class Cephalopoda; order Sepiida; family Sepiolidae; genus Euprymna; species Euprymna scolopes. Next base: position 69,388 of record NC_136490.1, on the reverse strand, counting down.
CGCCATCCTCCAAGCGTTCTGGATCCTTATAAATAAGTCCAAGTTCGGCAAGCTTAGCCCTCACACGTGATGATGGCACAACGTCTTCATTCACGTATATGTCGTCAAGGTATGCTGATGTCCCCTCTTTTACGGTCTTATCCTGTGACAATACAGCATTGACGATCGTCTTCATAATTTGGGGCGCAACGTTCAGCCCAAAGCCCAGTCACGTGAGGCAATACCTCCTACCGGAAAACACTACCGTCTGAAACGGCCACAGTGTCTCGCTAACCCGGACCTGCAGATATGCCCTTCTAAGGTCCAACAGGGATACATTAGAACCCAGCTGGCGCCATTCTCGCAGTTTGCTAGCACACACGTCGGCATCGCCTGTGAACGCATCAACATATGAGTTCAGTTCTCGGTAATCCATCACCGGCCTGACTTTTGCTTTGTTCTGTTGAGCAACTGCCATTAATGGGATCAGACCCTTGGGGGTTCCAAGTTTTTTGTAGGTGTAGGGAATCAACAAGCCATCCTCGATCCATCTGCAAAGTTCTTCTTCGTACGCGGGCCTCATGTGGTCGGGCACTTGGTATTCCGTTATGCCATTTTGCAGTTTGGCCGGTTCTCGGTCTTCTGACCACTTCCATGAGGCAGTCCAGGCCCTCTTTTGCTCGTCAAATTCGACGCTGAAGTCTGGTTGGTCCATCTTTAGTGCAGCACACATTGGGGCTTTCTCCTGAAAATGTACCGCCCCCGTCACCGTTATGTAGACGCCACCAAGAGCTCTAATGGCATCATATCCTAGGAGCAGCTCAAAACTCAGGGGTTTTTCTGGTACCACCAGCGCCTCTAGGTTAGCGGAGATTCCATTTTTCATCCGAATGTTTACGCTGCCCACCCCGCAACATGTGCGCATCTCTCCACTGATGGTAGTCACTCGGACGTTCTTCTTTCTCCAAGTGTGGCAGAGATCTGCACATATGATAGTGCGGGAGCACCCGGAGTCAAGGAGTACTGAGCGCAGTGTTTCGTTGACATATATTGAAACGATCGGCAGCGTCTCATTTAATTTCTGCGTGGGGAAGAGGTTGACGCTGACACCGCTCATGCAAAGAGTGTAAGCGAATTGATCTGGCACCGTCCTAATGGCAAAAAGGGAAGCTTGAGGTGGAGGACAACCGGTATCAAGTAGGGATAGACAAGCATTTTTTTACCTTGACAGATTGTGGCTTGACACGTTTCATGATATGGCACCTGTTGACACAACAGTTGAGAGCCTTATACAACAGTTGAGAGCCCTCTTTCTTGGATGTGATGCCGGCAGTTCCTTGCAATTTGGCCCAGTCCATTGCATTTGTAGCATATGATTCCGCCACGTGGACCGGGTCCCTAATACGGTTTCTTATCATTCGGCGTGGACCGGGCAGCAGCAATTACCGGTTCCCTCATCTCGGAATAATTCTTCATTACAGTCCTGGCCCGATCCACTAGGTCATTAAGGGGAAACGAATCCGCACTTGAGCTGGCTCGTAATAGTCGCTTTGCTTCTGTCGGGAGTCCTGCTAGGAATTTGCATGCTAAGGCCCGCTCGGGCAGTCCATCAAACAAGACCGTTAACTTGGTCAGTTCTACCAAGTATACATCGACCGTTTCGCCCGGACGTAGGGTCCTTGCCTCAAGTTGCTCCCAAGCAGTGGCGGGGTCAATTGCAAACGCCTTGAACAGCGCCGCCCTAATTGTCTCGTAGTCCTGTTTGCCCTCATGGCTGAGCTGTTGATACACGGCAAAGGCGCCGCCGGACAAGCGCAGAGAGACAACACGTTCGAAGTTCTTTACGCCAGACAAAACACAATGTAACTCCAACTTTTCCACCCAGTCAAGTACCGGGGTTGATCCATCGAACTCCAGTATTAATTTGAGGTCAATTTTTTCCCCCATTTCGCCGAAATAGCTTAAAGCAGTTTCACAAGTAAGTCGCATTCTACCTATTTAGGCGACTACGTGCGAAAAGAAAGAAAAGGCTTGAAGTTTTGTTCCAAGTTCTGCAGAAGGGCAGGTCCTGTAGAATCAGCAGAAAAGAAAGTCCTGTAAAGTCAGCAGACGAGCAAGTCCCAAAAAATCATACACACACTAAAGTACTCTTTAAGCTGCAGCAGTTCACCGATACGATCACACTGACGTCGATCCTAGAAAAAACGCCCCCATGTTCCAAACACACTCCCTTTATCCTTCCGGCGTCTGTCCTCAGGCAATCAGCAGCCAAAGAACGGTCACGTGGGGCCCAGTGATGATCACACAATCTACAAGATGAGGACGGCGCCATTTTGGAATTTCTTTCATGTTTCGGCCATGCACGTACGCACACCGTAGGAGCGTTCCAAGGTAAGGCATGACGCGCAGACACGTGGGCGCTTCCTCCCTTCATTTTCTTCGACTCTACAAAATGCTTTTTATATAATGAAGGAGACAGTTCCGTGACTGTGATATTACAAGATTTTCATGTAATGAAAAAGACACTTCTGCAACTGAGGTATAAAAAGATCTATATGGGATGAAGTAGAAAAGTCCGGCGACCGAAATAATTGAATGTTTTTTTTATGTATTGAAATAATCAAGAAAAATCCTTCGACTGGGGTAATTGAATGTTTTGAAGGAGACAAGTAAAAGTTCTTGGTTAGAAATAACCAGTCTTTTCTAGGAAGAAATAACAATATAAAAGTCCATCACTTACTTTAGCCAAGAGATAGAAAAGGGTAAAAAAAAATCCATTAAGATAAAAAACCCATCTCCACGTCGAAAAACGAATGATGGTGTGGTGCACACGAGGTTAACGTCTATGGTGACGGAGTCAAACGGCGAGCTGTGTGTGCTGATGTAGACTGACTCGTTTGGGCGCAAAAATGCCCTTTTTATATATTTCCGACTTTGAAAGAGAGTTTAAAACATATTTTAAAAAGGAAGCACAAAATAAGTGGATAGTACTTAATCTGTGGAGTTTCAAAGAAATACTTTCTTTCTCATCAAAGGGTTGGTATTAGCAAAATGCGGGATAGGATTTTGCTTGCAAAAGTATTTAATGAAACTACAAGTAAGTCATAGACTTTACTTGGTAAAAAAAAAGTGAAGCAGAGGGAATGGGGAGAAAAAAAGGCCATTTCACGTGAATGGATGGCCTGGTGATGAGTAAAATATCCAATAACGGTAAAATCCAAAAAAGTTGATTGAATTTCCATAAGTAAAATCCAAAGGAATCGCGTTATTCACGTTCTTATTATAAGCTTGTTTGAACATGTTTTCCCTCACATATACATACCCACAAGTATGCACGCACGTACGCACACACACACACACACACACGCATATACACAGCCCCATACACACACTCACATTTATGCGCATACACACACCCGAGCTGTGACGTCACTTCCTTTTAAGTGAAAACAAGACATGCGCACCCAGAACACTAACTCCAGTATAAAAGTCAACAAAACCTGTTAACTTCCCTCTTTTTCGTCTGGACCAGCATTCGAGCTGCTTAGTCGACGAACTGACCGCATGCTCTAACGTCACTCTATCTCCCCTTCGCTTTGGTCCATCAAAACAGACATGTGCGTGATGCTCTACTGAGCTTAACCCTCTCTTTCTACAGGCCGGCCTGCCACTTCGGGTTTCTCTATTGCCTTTTCCCTTTCCTTCCATGCGCGTAGTCGTCAACGGGTGAATGAACACATGTACACCAAAGACTTTCATTTCTCAACAGAAAATAAACGACATGTTTATTTTATTCCAGCATTTGAGTTCTTTGTTTTCTTCATTCAATTCGTATTATTATTTTTTCTTGTAGCGAGTTAGGGTATTTCATATCCTGGTCCACAACATGAAATGGTGATCCCTTTATTTTAAAAATGAAATGAATGAGTTTGAACGAAACACGTGGTAAACTAAACTCTCCCACAAAAATTCACGGCACGCACGAAAAATAATTTTTCTCTAACAAACAAGCAAACTTGTTGACCACGAGGAGTAAAAATTTCAAACCGCACATACGAAATTGAAATATAAAAATTTCAACACAAAACAAAATGGAACTTCAACAGATGGACTTCTACAACGAAACCATGGCATTAAACATTCGGCAACCTGATCAAAACTGAAACGAGGAATTAGCAGAATTAAAGTCTGCCGTTAAGAAGCTTTCGAAGCAGCTAGCCGACGCACTTCAAACGCGTCAACATGCTCACAGAAACCACAACGACATGCGACGAAACTACAGGCGAAGAAGTTCAAGCAGGAACCGATCCACGTCACGAGATAGACAAGATGTGTGTTTCTATCACAGGAGATTCGGCGTCAACGTGTTCCAAAAAACAGCACAAGGAAATGAACCTTCCAGCCAGTAACGACGACGACTGTAGCTGGAGCACACAAAAAAGGTCGTCTATTTTATATCCGAGACAAAATTCACGGATATAACTTTTTAATAGACACCGGAGCGGAAATCAGCGTCATACCGACACCGCATGGTCACCTGACAGGGACCGAATTTTTCAACTTATAAGTCGCCAATGGTACAAAAATACCCACTTTTGGTGAAAAATCTTTAAATTTAAACCTTGGAATACGGAGTAATTTTTTATGGAATTTCACCATAGCCAGCGTGACCACTCCAATTTTCTGGGCGGACTTTTTAGCCAATTTTAACCTGCCTGTCGACATGACTCATCACACATTGACAGACAACGAAATGAAGATTTCAGTGAGAGGAACTACCTCGAAATTTTTAACCACCGGAATCAGCAGTGCCTTACCCAAAGATTTACACGTCCGCCGGTTACTCCAAAAATTTCCTCAACTTTCCCAGCCGTTTAAAAACACGGACCCCATCAAACACAGCGCTAAGCACTATATTAAGACAATAGGACCGCCCGTCTATTCAACCCCCAGACGCTTGAAACCGGATAAATACAAATTGGCAAAATCCGAGTTTCAAAATCTACTCCACATGGGAATAATACGGCCCTCGAAAAGTGCTTGGTCATCACCACTCCACATGGTACAGAAAGCTGATAACACCACATGGCGACCATGCAGAGATTTTAGACGCTTAAACGCAAAAACTGTTCGAGATAGATATCCTATTCCCCATATTCATGACTTCGCCAATGGACTCCAAGGCGCCACAATTTTCTCCAAACTGGACCTCGTTAAGCCATATTTTCAAATTCCAGTCGCGGAAGATGACATTCATAAAACCGCACTGACCACACCATTTGGCCTTTATGAGTTCCTAAGGATGCCTTTCGGGTTGAGAAATACCTGTCAAACTTTCCAGCGTTTGGTTGACAAAGTTTTCAGAGGTCTGCCGTTCATATTCGCTTATGTGGACGATGTTTTAATCGCCAGCAGAAACCTCAAAGAACACCGGCTACACCTGGAACAAACTTTTGAAAGACTGTCACATTTCGGTCTTAAACTAAACACCGATAAATGTGTTTTTGGCCACCAGGAAGTTGAATTTCTCGGTCATTTAATTGACAAGGATGGAATCTCCCCTTTGCCTGAAAAAGTAAGTGCTATTTCAAATTTCCCTCTACCGACATCTGTCAGACAAGTACGCCGTTTTGTAGGCATAATTAACTATTACCGACGTTTTTTGCCAAACTGTTCCACGTTACTCGCACCTTTAACGGACTTGTTAAAAAAACGAACCAAAAACCAACAGTTAGTTTTGGAAGGACCTGCACTAAAAGCCTTCGAACAATCAAAAACTGGTTTGGCAAACTTCACCAAACTTACATATATCCAAGATAGCGATACAACGGAACTTACGCTTACAATGGACGCATTGGAAATAGCAGTAGGAGCTGTCATTCACCAAATTTCTGACAACAAAATGACCCATATTTATTCTTCTCTGCCAAGTTAAACAAAGCGCAGACTAAATATAGTACTTTCTCGAGAGAGTTACTTGCAATTTACCTTGCAATTAAGCACTTTAAACATCTCCTCGAGGGCAGACAATTTTCCATTTATATGGATCATAAACCTCTAATATTTGCTCTACACACACATGTCGACAAATATGGTGCACGAGAAATTTGACACCTGGACTTTATAGCCCAATATTCTACCGATATACGGTACGTAAAAGTACAGGAAAACGTTGTAGCTGACGCTTTATCTCGCGCAATAATTGCTTCTGTAAATTCCACTCCACTAAGTATGGAATTAATAACACAAGAGCAATTAACCGATACCACGCTCCCAGCTATAATGGACAAAACTTCACTGAAGCTGAAAGAAATACCGATACCATTCGGAACAACAAATTTCTATTGCGATGTTTCACAAAAACACCCTTGCCCTTATATTTCATCCAGCCTCAGACGACAAGTTTTCCAGCACTTCCACAATTTGTCCCACCCAGGAAAACATGCCACCGTGAAATTAATAAGCGGAACGTTTTGTTTGACCAAATATGAATACGGACATCTGTAGTTGGACCAAAACTTGCATTCCTTGCCAAAAAACAAAGTTCACAGACACACAAAATCACCTTCAGGAACTTTCAGTGTACCAGACGCTAGGTTTACTCATGTGCATATCGACTTGGTTGGACCCTTACCCACTTCAAAAGAACATACCCACATCCTTACTATAGTCGATAGATTCAGCAGATGGCCGACAGCAATACCAGTGAAAGACACATCAGCCGCAACAATAGCCGGAGCGATTTTACAAGATTGAATAGCAATTTTCGGAGTGCCCTCCGTAATCACAACGGACAGGGGCTCACAGTTCCAATCAACTCTTTTCACTGAATTCAACCATTTGTTGGGAACAAAGCACATTAAGACTACTGCCTATCATCCTTGCCAAACGGTATGGTGGAACGATTGCATAGACAATTAAAAGCATCTTTGGCTATGAACGGAAACAAATTGGACTGGTCAGACAACTTGCCACTCATTCTTCTAGCAATTCGCAACACTGTGAAGGAAGATTTGCAGAGCACACCTGCAGAATTAGTTTTCGGATCAACACTTATTTTACTAGGACAATTCTGTGAAAAAAAAATACACATATTTCCCCAACGAAAACTTCTGTGACAGACTTAAAACACAAAATGCCACAATTAAAATTTACTCCAACCAAAAAGCCAGACATGAACGTTTTCATTCCAAGCGATATTTACACATGTAAATACGTTTTTATCAGGAACGACGCAGTAAAAAACCCACTATGTCTAAATTATTCCGGACCTTATTTAGTTCTCGACAGGAGTAAAAAGTATTTTACAATATTAAAAAAAGAAGAAAAAAAGACACTATATCAATAGACAGACTTAAACCTGCATTCATAGACGAACAATTACACGTTTCTCCTACTCCAATACAAGAACATACACACTCAGAAACGGACAAAGAAATTACAAAAAACACCACACCACAAACAATAAAAACTGGTCGAAAAGTTAATTGGCCAAAACATTTCAAACAATATATAACTTATTAAAAAAAAAATATATACATAAAAACAAAAACAAAATACGTTTCTCTTGTATATATATATATATATATATATATATATATATATTATATATATATATATATATATATATATATTTTCTCCCCAGGAGGGGGAGTCTTGTTCGAACATGCTTTCCCTCGCATATACACACCCACAAGTATGCACGCACGTATGCACACAGACACGCATGCATATACACAGCCTCATACACACACTCACATTTATGCGCATACACACATCCGAGCTGTGGCGTCACTTCCTTTTAAGTGAAAACCAGACATGCGCACACAGACCACTAACTCCAGCATAAAAGTCAACAAAACCTGTTAACTTCCCTCTTTTTCATCCGGACCAGCATTCGAGCTGCTTAGTCGACGAACTGACCGCGTGCTCTAATGTCACTCTATCTCCCCTTCGCTTTGGTCCATCAAAACAGACGTGCGTGACGCTCTACTGAGCTTAACCCTCTCTTTCTACAGGCCGGCCTGCCACTTCACGTTTCTCTATTGCATTCCCCCTTTCCTTCCATGCGCGTAGTCGTCAACGGGTGAATGAACACGTGTACACCAAAGACTTTCATTTCTCAACAGAAAATAAACAACATGTTTATTTTATTCCAGTATTTGAGTTCTTTGTTTTCTTCATTCAATTCGTTTCATTATTTTTTCTTGTTGCGAGTTAGGGTATTTCATATCCTGGTCCGCAACAAGCTCTATTTTCCATTTGGTTTTATCGAGCTTTTACATCTGGTTGAGATTACTTTATAAATATTAACTCTTTAATATTTATAATAAACTTTAGATTTGCCATCTTGGATTATTTTGGTAAACTTAATTATAATTCTTATTTCATTATATATATATTATATATATATATATATATATATACACACACACACATGCTAACTCCAACGTTGCATGTAAAGTAAAAACAAAATAAAATCATTTAGTTTTAATTTTGTTTAAATGTTAAAGAAAAATATCAAAAAAAATTAAAAAAAAACGAATTTTCTTTTTACCTTGAAAAGGTGAGCATGTGAAAAAAAGCCATTTTTAATTTTATTAAAAAAAGTATTTGTATAAAAGGAAAAGAAAATATTTTGAAAAAGTGTTTTTTATTAATCTTTTTTCATTAAAACTTTGTGATGCATTTAGTATGTTACAAGTGCTAATTCAAACCAAACGGATGCCGTTTTCCATCTTGCTCAGGACAAGTTTACTTTCTTTTTTTCTCAACTGGACTCAACTCGATTCAACTCGCCCCCAACCTCTTCACTGCCAGCCTTATATTGTCTCATTCATTTACATTGGTAAAAATAAATTAAATTAAATGTTATCAATATAAATCAAATTTAAATAATAAACTTAAATAGAACACTTAAAACAATCCTCTCACTATAAACAATAACTAACACTCCGCTATTTACTAAATCAATTTCCCTTAATGTAATATGCAAATGAGGTCATCTCTTAATCGTCTATTTTGCAAGAATTATACTATATATAGGAATGAAGTATTAAAGTAATGAACCTTTTGTATATATTAATCAAATTGTGAACAAACAAATAAACAAACAGACAGGTATACGAATTTATATATATAGATAATCCCCTGTCTTATGTAAAAAGTGTCCCCAACCTAGCAGTTCCCAAAGTATCAACTTAGCTCCCACCTGTCCCATCGCCACAATGGGTCATCTGTTTTCCTGTGTTTCAAGTACTTTAACGGAATGGTGCTCTGATGTACTCATAACACTTGTGCTCCCTTAACTTAAATACCCTTAACTAACCCAATAAGCAACAAAATACGACCCAGTAGATATTCCTATATCCAGGAAAGCCTTTTACTTTAATAGTTTCTTCTCTCAAACTCCTGGACTGGAACTACCTCTCTGTTTCTTGCTTCCCTGACTGTCCTAACATGTAATTTGAACAGACATCTCACTGTTCCAACTTTTACAGTGTCGCTATAGGCATGGTCCCTGTAGGAAAACACGTGACTTACCTACCTAGCATGTGTACATAATTCAACGGGGCAGTTGTGGAATGAAATGAAGGAAGAAAAAAGAAACAAAAATGGCTGCCTTATCTCTTTATATGCCTGCAATGTTGACGTTCTGGTGATGTAAGAAAAACCCCTTGGCTACGACATGTTGATTGGAATTGATGCAATACAAGCACTAGGAGGCTTCATAATCACAGTGTAATGCTTGGAGAAGGGAAAGAAGTCTTTGCAGCTATGTCTATCAAAGAAAAGGACTTCTATGCTACATTTGATGACAACGAAAGGGCGTGGACTGCAAAGTGGAAGTGGACCATTAGCCAGGCACCAGATTGGCTGTGCAACACCATTTCAGAGTATGCAGTTTCTACCAAGAATATGGCCGCATATGAAGAACTTCAGACATGGATTGATAACAGTTGGTTAATAGTGTACCCACAGGAACGTCTGGGACCATTCAAAGGATTAATTCCGCTCATGGCTGTTGAACAACTTATCAAAGACAAAATTTGGCCTGAAATGGATTACCGGGAATTGAATCAACATGTTGATGCTTTCACCGGAAACACAGATGTGTGCACTGCTAAACTAAGAGAGTGGCATCAGAAAGGGAGTAATGTAGCACTGCTGGATTTGAAGAGAGCCTACCTGCAGCCATTTCAGACGGTGATAATCAAGGGAAAACGATATTGTTTGACACATTTAGGTTTTGGCCGAAACATAGCACTCTTAATAATGACTATTAAAACTGTTTTGATGCAGGATGAGACCACAGCAAAAGCTGCTTCAGCTTGCATTGATGACATCTATGTTAATAAGGATATAATGTCTGCAGATGCGGTTCGAATAAAACTGGAATCGTTTGGGTTAATAAGCAAAGATCATAAGCACCTAAAGGATGGGGTGCCCGTGTTAGGCCTAGAGGTCTGAGAGGAGGGCAATACTTTGCGATGGAAGCAAGGGAGCCTGATTCCAGAGTTACCCAGTGTATTAGCAAGGTGTATTGTTTTCTATTTGCAGTAAATTAATAGGACATCTACCTGTCTGTGAATGACTCCAATCAGCAACAGGAGTATTAAAAAGATGAGTAACTGCAGTACCAAAGGATGGGATGACATGGAGGATGATGATTCTCTCCAGCAAATGATGGACAAAATGTTGACCACAGTATATAGGAACGACCCTGCCTGGGGTGAGTGGCAAGTATTTGGAAATTAACTGAATGCATGGGTTGATGCAAGTTCACTGGCTACAGGTGTTGTGTTGGAACAATTAGGTGCTGTTGTGGAAGATGCATGCTGGCTTCGTCCGAAAAATGATGCCCAGCATATAAATTTGGCAGAACTTGATACCACGTTAAAAGGCCTTAATCTTGCATTGCAATGACAGGCTAAGGTTGTGCATCTCCACACTGACTCATTGTGTTTATCACTGGTTGACTGACACCTTGACTGGAAAGGCTCGAGTTAAGACTAGAGCTGCAAGTGAGATGTTAGTACAAAGGAGACTGGCGATAATAAAGCATCTAGTTGATGAATTCAGCTGGCAGGTGGATATCCTGGAATTCAGAGGACCACATATTTTGTCCGAAGAGTGTGTCCTGCAACTACAAGGGCATCAATTAAGGCAGCCATACGCTCATGCAAAGAGTGTAAGCGAATTGATCTGGCACCGTCCTAATGGCAAAAAGGGAAGCTTGAGGTGGAGGACAACCGGTATCAAGTAGGGATAGACAAGCATTTTTTGACCTTGACAGATTGTGGCTTGACACGTTTCATGATATGGCACCTGTTGACACAACAGTTGAGAGCCTTATACAACAGTTGAGAGCCCTCTTTCTTGGATGTGATGCTTCACTTGAAATCCTGACTGATAATGCCACTACATTTTGATGTCAAGAATTTCAGAAATTGATGCACAAATAGGGGATTAGAATGCATTAACTATGTGCATATTTTCCTGAAGGTAATGGTATAGCGGAGCGGTGTCACTGCACCATCAAAAGAATTGTGGTTAGGACACAGTGCTCTATTTCAGCTGTGTACTGGTATGTGACACCCAAGGACAATGCAACACTAGCAACTGCACCAGCCAATGGGATTTACCGCTATGAATAGCGTGTAAAAGGAATAGATGTCACACCATCAGTGATTAGTGTTGTCAATATACCATATCAAGTGGGAGATTGTGTTTGGGTACAACCCATGAATGCTGGGTGTACTGCAAAATTTTGCAGAGGACAAATAGATAAAATCATAAGTCCTCAGAACATGTTGATTGATAGTATAACAAGTCATGTAAAAGATATATATCCCTATTATACATCTTCTGATTCTGAGAATGATGAGCAGGATCACATACAGTTCAGGGATGATCCTGCTCACCTACTGCCCCTTCAGGTGAGCATAGAAACACTACCTACAGAACTAGATAAGGGAATGATGGGGCATACTGTTCGCAATAGTGATAAGATAGACATGGAGAAGTAATGCCTCCAATTCCTCATTGAAGTACCTGAGAAAGACAAATAATGTCCACCCTCCGTGATTGTGAAACACCAACTATAGCACCACGAGAAGGGGATGATGGAACATACTGAGGAAGATGGAATCAAGGAAGTGATGCCTCAGATTCTTCAAAGAAGTACCCAACAAAAACGGATATTGCCTCCCTGCCCTGATTGTGGAACCGCCTATGGAACCACAAGCGGGGATAATGGAACAGACTGGTGGCAATAACAGTTGTAATGAGGAAGATGGCAACGAGGAAGTGCTGCCTCTGATTCTTCAAAGAAGTACCCAACAAAGACGACTGCCCCCTTGCCCTGTTTGTGATCATGAGATCAGGGGGGAGTGTAGGAAAACATGTGACTTACCTAACTAGTATGTGTGCATAATTCAACAGGTCGGTCCTGGAACGAAATGAAGAAAGAAAAAAGAAACAAAAATGTTGATGAAATGTAGCATTCAAGTTATATCTGGTTGACATAAATCTTTATAGACCTGCAATGTTACCACCTGCTATGCAGATGAGATGCTCCTGGTTGGATATAAAAGAGAGTTGCTTTTTCAGAGAGGATGTTCATTTTAAAGTTGGATTTCGAAGAAGTTCAATCATCAGCAGTGCTTTTGGAGTTGAAAGAAGGTGTGTTACTTATACAGATGTGTGGAAATCAGTGAAAAAGATTGGTGCATTTGGAATCTGGGTGTTTGGACAACAGTGTCAAACTTAACCAAGAAATTGGTGATGTGAAGGGCAGGAGAAATAACAGGTGGGTTATTCAATTATAGTACCAAAGATACAAGTAGCAATATACATTGTATGAGTGGCCACTGAACATCAAGGTACCAATATGTGGCATAGCTCTGACTTTGATATAGCTATTTGGATGATGATAACGATTTTGGATATTGTCATGAACCACACCGGCAATTTATATAAATTGTCTACCTATGTTATGTCATAGAAAAAGTAGGAAATGAAGCATGTATTAAAATGAAAATAAATGAAATGAGTAGTTTTTAAATGAAAACTCAAAAAACACATTATATACCTACAAGTTTACAAGTAAATAAGTCATTTTTAGTTAGAGATGTTTATTTATGAAGGTTTATACAACTGTTTTTAGTAGTAAAATTTTCTGTAACTATCACGAAGAGTTGGACTGTGGTATATGTTAGTGTGAATATGCATGCAGGAATATTAGACAATGAGGCACTGTATAGGTATGTGTTAGTTCATCTTGTTTTGGTTAGTGCATGTGTAGATGGGAAAACTCTAACTGGCTTTTCGAACTAATTGAAAGAGCATATCACAAAAAATGAAAAAAAAAGAGGGGAGTATTTAAGTCAGTCATATTTTGATGATCGTTCTGATCGCATCTCAATCTCACAATAATTTTTTTTTCTTTTTCATTACATATACCACCAGACAACAAAATTCAAGCCCATATATTAATTTGGAGGGGAAGGGTTCAATTGAATCTCAGGTAGGTGTCTGTTAGAGAAAATCAAAAGTTCAAAACTGATAATTTTTAGCTTATTATAGGATCTGAGGCATTTGAGACTGATGCTTAGTCAACTACTTTAGTCAATGAAGTGATCAATCTTTTAGGCACTGCAAGGATCTGAAGCAAAAACTAGAGAAGCAGGCTGGAGTCAGGTGAAAATCTCAAGTAGCAAGCAGCAACAAAGAGTGAAAGTTAGATTGCATTAAGTTTGAGTTGTCTTGAAAAGGAGTCTAGTTGGTTGTTTTTGTTTTACGGCATATCAAAATTTTACAGGTCATTTAATGCTGAATCCAGTGATTTGGAAGAAAAATTTTTTAATCGAATATATTTTTTTTTTTTTTTCAAGTTGGTTTCTATTCAACCCATAGTTGGGACCCTAACAGGTACTACCACTCTGGTCAGAGTGGACCTGGGAGTAATAGCAATTAAAAGGTGGCTACACACTCCCTAAAGCCCGCAAGCTGGGGCCTCACCATCGGATATAGTTTAAGGTCATATCCAGGACGTGAAAAGAACTGTTTGATTGCTTATGCTGCAAGCATTGGTAGTGGCGTTCTCTTCTGCTTCTTGTCACACCAACTACTCATGCAATCCAAGAGACAGGCCTTCTGACTCATGGCCTATAGGTGAAACCCCTGATTGAAAGAAAAGCTGTTGAATGTAGTTTTGAATAGGTATCTTACATTTGGTAATTCCATGAAACAAACAAACAAACGAATGGAATTAATTCTGGTAAAAAATAGTGGGTTATTATTTGTGGCCAAATCTTGAAGTCAAATATTTTATTTTAGTCTTTAAAAGTAGGGTGTTTATGACTGTCAAAAAAAAAACAATCTTATATTTTTTTAATTTTCAAAATGGTAGCAGCAGTAGTTGGGTAATTTTCCAGGATCTTTGGGGGCATGGCTTATGGCAATGCTTTTGATGGCCATTTTAATTTATAATGGTAAACAGATAGTGTCAAGCTAACTACTGACAAATTATAGTACAATGTTGAAGATTTGGTACATCAGCATTTTCAGAAAATTTACTCTGGAAATCATCTAAGTATCAAGTTGAGGAGAAGTAACAATTAAATTTGTGGTAGCAGAGTTTTTGAGAGATCTGGGCAGAGGAGGTAGAGTTTTAGATTGAAGAGAGGCATTTTGTATCTGTTTATGCTCTAGCATAGAATCCATTTCTCTATCTATGCTGTTCATTCTATCATGCAATGATAATTGAAGGGATGTCTATGGGGATTACAATAGTGGAGATGGAAAGACTGTATTTAGTACATTTTATCAATTGGTAATTAGATTTCTTAACAGTAAAACCAGACTCAACATAGATCATACCATTGAATCTTTTCATTTGTGTATTACCTTGAAGTTAAAAGGCGGTAGTACGCCTTGAATCAATGCCTAAAGAAAGCAGAAATTCCTTTATTTCCTCCCATCTGAGAGCTATACCACAGTGTACAAAACAAAGATTTCTAGGAACAGAAAATAAATTAATTAGATGCTCAAACACAGTTGCAGCAGCACAAGTGTAAGCAAAAATGGTTATCCGTCCCTTAGTATGTGGCAATTATAAAAATTCATTACCATTCTTACATCTTCCATAAAGTATGACAGATCTGTTCTCCTGACGAAATGTAGCATTCAAGTTACATCTGGTTGACATAAATCTGTGTGCAAGGTGTGAAATTTGTTAGCAAAGATAGTAGAAAAACAAATTCAAGATACCGCATCCACAGCAACATTTTATTTTCCTGAGTGATGTCATAGCTGAAGCAAGCAAGTTCTAATTTCACTGTGTGGTTTTCTCATATATTTATTTTTGCACTTACTTTAATATAGACAATTTTTCTTATCAGCTAAGTGGCACATATCACCATAGTGTTTACCTCCTTTTCAACCACTGAGTGTTTTTGTTCAGCAGAAAGTTCTAGAGAAAGAAATCTATGAGCTGAGATTTTTGGGTTGAAAAGCAGCGATAGTATGTTCTGAAGCATAACTTTCCACCTCAAAAAAGAGAAAGAAGAGCCTATGTTTATAGCGACAATTTTAGCAGTTTTTTTCTTCAGGATAAAATTGTGTCCAAGATGGGCACATTTGTTGATGATGATATGTTCTATAACAGGCATGAAGGCAAATCAACTGTACACATTTCTAAGACAATGCCTGAAACGAAAGAAAATAACATCTAGTCTATAGTGAAATGGAGACGAAAATATAACGTGCATCCAGGAGATAAGCGCCCACGTGTTTGCATGTTGTGTGGGTATGTGGGAGAGACGGACGAGGGGAAAAGACTTACCTCGAGACCAGCTCAGCGTTACCGACCAAAAATAGAAAAGAAAGACCAAGATGGCGGCCGCCATCTTTTGTAAAGTATTATGTCTCGCAAAGTCACACGAATTCTTGGAATATGCAAATTTAGCCAGCCTAGAACGACGATAAAAGCGGGTGATGGAAAAGACGTGGGGAGAGCGACAATTGAGTTGGCCGGGGAATCGTGTGGCTGTTGCTTCTCGTGCCGTGTGAGGATATTTTACCGTTGTTGGATTCCGTGCAGAACCGGTGTATAATGGTTATTGAAGTACGGCAACATTTATAACATTTTTTCCTGAACTTACCGTGTTAAAGAGAGAGTCGGGCGCCATCTTGAATTTTTCCTTATACATCTACAGAGGGCACAGTAATTTTTTTTTTTTAAAGGACTTTCCTTACACATTTTTGTTACAAGCTATCTCGGCCATTTGGCCTCTAGGACTATGACCGAGTCGAAATTTGACTTAAAGCTCATACCCGAGTTTGACGGGTCCATGTCCATCGTCGACTGGGTTGAAAGGGTCGAGCTGACGTGTGACGTTTGTGAGGTGAAAAGGGTACACACTGTGATTCCCCTGAGATTGGCTGGAGGTGCCTTGAGCGTATATCAGCAACTCAGTGCTGCCGAAAAGGGAGATGTCACCGCAATTAAAGCTGCGCTGTACAAGGCATTTGCCATGGATCCTTGTACGGCCTATGAAAAATTTGCTTCCAGAAAACTTCTACCGGAGGAAAGCGTGGACGTTTTCTTCGCTGAGTTAAAGAAACTCACAGTTCTGTTCGGTGGAGGGGTGTCGGAGCGGACGCTCGCGTACGCGTTTGTGGCGGGCCTTCCCACTCGGGTGAAGCAGCTACTGAGAGCCTCAACCAGCGTTTCAACAACGACCATGGAACACTTGATGGAACGTGCTCGAGCCATCATCAAAGATGAGGAGGACCTGGGGGAACCAGTTGTGATGGCGACACAGACAGGCCAGATTGGCGCTCGGGAGATTCCGAATCAGAACCCTGCAAGCAATGGGAAATGTTTTCGCTGCGGCCGACGCGGACATTTTGCAAGGAATTGCACCAACAGGGGGCGTGTGCGCTGTTTTAATTGTGGCGGTTTGGGGCATCTAGCCCAAAACTGTGCGGGAAACGTATCAGGGGAGAGGACATCAGCGCCGCCCTGCTCCCCGAGCAAAATTTGAACAAGGCACAACCAGTGATGACCGTCTACGTAAACAGGATACCCTGCTCAGCACTTCTCGACTTGGGCTGTTTGCATACTATAGTGAGCCCCAGGCTGTGTCCAAGTTGGACTAAGAGGAAGATCAAAGTCACCACAATAGGAGGCGAGACCCAGACATGCTGTGGAGCTGGAACTGTCAAGATCTACACGGACATCGGTGCAGCCACTAAGATCAATGTGCTCATGACCCAAGGAAATCTCCTGGGGTTTGACCTGTTGCTCGGATACGATGCCATCAAGGCGCTGGGGGGAGTCGCAATTCATCGGGATGGAAAGGTGCGATTCTTGGAGGCCCCAGTATGTGTAGCGCTCCATATCGATCGGCCGGATTTTACAGTGGACTACGACTCGCGCAAGAGAGCCTGGATTGCATCTTGGAAGTGGACCGAGTGAATGGCACCGACTAAACTCAAGAATGGGGTTGCAGAGTACCCTATACCCAGTGAGGCCCGAGCAGAATACGAAAGGGAACTAAAGGCGTGGATCCAAGATGGCTGGTTAATCCCCTACCATGAGAACAAGCTTGGGCCTCCCAAGGGTCTAATACCCTTGATGGCAGTACTCCAGCATAACAAGTCGAAAGTACGGCCCGTGCTGGACTATAGGGAGCTTAACAAGCATATGAAGCCTACACTGCCGATGCTGACGTATGCGCCAGTAAGTTGAGGGAATGGCATCAGAAAGGCACTAATGTCTCGATATTGGATTTGCGAAAAGCCTATTTACAGGTGTGAGTTGATGAGACGTTGTGGCCGTTCCAGACAGTTTGGTTCCAGGGGCAGAGGTACTGCCTTACACGCCTCGGCTTTGGCCTAAATGTGGCACCACAGATCATGAAGACTATTGTCAACACAGTATTGTCCCAAGAAAAGCCCATGAGGGACTCAACGTCAGCTTACATTGATGATGTATACGTCAATGAAGATGTACAGTCTGCGTCGTGTGTCAAAGAAAAGTTGGCTCAGTTTGGTCTGGAATGCAAGAATCCTGAACGTTTAAGGGAAGGAGCACGTGTATTGGGATTGGATGTTTATGAAGAAGATGGCACCCTACAATGGAGGCGTGGCAGTGAAATTCCAAGCATCTCCAACCTCGTTACAAGGCAGACCGTTTTTTCTTGGTGTGGAAAACTTGTTGGTCACTTACCGGTCTGTGGCTGGCTCCGCGCAGCTGTTGATGTAATTAAACGCAGAGCAAATTTAACAACCACAGGTTGGGATGACATATCCGATGATGTCCTACTAACTCTGATGATTAAAGAGACACTGGAGAGAGTGAACAAGAAGGACCCTGTCTGTGGGCGGTGGTGTGTTAACGGAGACAACGTAGGTGTGTGGGTTGATGCCAGTTCTTTGGCGTTGGGAGTATCGTTGGAGCAAGGAGGAAACGTGTTCGAGGATGCGTGTTGGCTGTGGCCCGTAACAGATTCTCAGCATATCAACCTGGCAGAGCTGGACGCTGTTGTAAAGGGGGTAAATCTGGCCCTGCAGTGACAGTCTAAAAAGTTGACCTTGTACACAGATTCTCTCTGTGTCTACCACTGGGTGTCTGACACACTTTCAGGATGGACACGAATCCATACCAAGGCAGCAAGTGAAATGTTAATACGGAGAAGGCTAGACACGCTAAAAAACCTGGTATCTGAGTATGGGCTATCACTGAGCGTCACTCTGGTGCCATCACATTGTAATCGTGCTGACCAACTGACCCGTGTACCTCACAAATGGTATGACGCCGCGAAGATGGGAATGGAGATTACTGCTCGATCTTGTGCAGTTGCAATCGACCCATGTCAAATACAAAAAATTCATGCACAGAGCGGACATCCAGGTATCAAGAGGACCCTTTATTTTGTGAGGCGCATATACCCAGCAGTGACCAAGATGGATGTCAGACAGATCGTCAGAAATTGTGAGGCTTGCCAGTCTATTGATCCTGCACCAGAGCGATGGCAGAAGGGTCGCTTGGAAGTTGAGAGTGTGTGGCAGCGGCTGGCCATGGATATTACCCATTACAGTGGCAAGCCCTTTCTAACTCTCATTGATTGCGGGCCTACGAGATTTGCGGTGTGGCGGCAGATGACCAGACAGTATTCAGCAAATGTTGTTCACCACCTATCATCCATTTTTTTTGAGCGAGGTGTGCCGGAAGAGCTCCTGACTGACAATGATGCAGCATTTTGTAGCCAGCAAGTCCGGCAGTTGTTAGATTAGTGGGGCGTCCGACTATGGTTGCGATGTGCGCATGTGCCACAAGGAAATGGCATTGCTGAAAGAAGCCATCACAGCATCAAGAGAATTGCTGCCAGGAAGCGATGTACTATTATGGAAGCCACATATTGGTACAACATTACGCCAAAGGACGGGACGTCCCCTTCAACCGCACCTGTGAATGCTATTTACATATACCGAGTCGGAGTGAAAGTTTAATAGAACAATGTACTCTTTTTTTAACAAAGACTGTTTATAAAAACAGCTGAAGAAAACAGAATGTTTATACCTTCAAGCAGCCAGCCGACAAGGGAACATATAACAGATATGAAGTGGGAGATCCAGTGTGGGTGCGGCCCCCAGGAAATCGGTGCACTGACAAGTTTAAGTGAGGACAAATATCTGGAGTGATTAGCCAGCAGTCTGTTTTGGTCAATGGAACCCCACGACATGTGCGAGATCTTCGCTCAGCTACCGAGGTGCGTCACACAACTACAGAAGAAAGCAGTGAAGCGTCTAGCGATGAGCTGCCGATGCACAGATTCAGTGAGCCCCCTCCAGAGACTGATAGCGATACTTCATCTGATGAGGCAGAACCAGATCCAGAGCCCAAATCTGAAACAGTGAATGTACCTCTTCGCAGAAGTACACGCAATAAAAGGCTACCCCCCCCCAGTGCTCTCTATGTGATCATCAGATCAGGGGGGAGTGTAACGTGCATCCAGGAGATAAGCGCCCGCGTGCTTGCATGTTGTGTGGGTATGTGGGAGAGACGGACGAGGGGAAAAGACTTACCTCGAGACCAGCTCAGCGTTACCGACCAAAAATAGAAAAGAAAGACCAAGATGGCGGCCGCCGTCTTTTGTAAAGTATGATGTCTCGCAAAGTCACACGAATTCTTGGAATATGCAAATTTAGCCAGCCTAGAACGACGATAAAAGCGGGTGATGGAAAAGACGTGGGGAGAGCGACGATTGAGTTGGCCGGGGAATCGTGTGGCTGTTGCTTCTCGTGCCGTGTGAGGATATTTTACCGTTGTTGGATTCTGTGCAGAACCGGTGTATAATGGTTATTGAAGTATGGCAACATTTATAACATCTTTTCCTGAACTTACCGTGTTAAAGAGAGAGTCGGGCGCCATCTTGAATTTTTCCTTATACATCTACAGAGGGCACAGTAATTTTTTTTTTTTAAAGGACTTTCCTTACACATTTTTGTTACATTAACATTTATTGCTAATAAGACTAAGCTTCTTTTCTTTAACAATTACAACATTCACAATCACTGATTGCCATGGTGTGACCCAACCCCTGTGAGAATGGATTTAACAGTAATAATTATTATAACAAAGCTTAGTCTAAGCTTTTACTTTGTGAAAAAATACCAGGCTATTCCCGATTGTCTTGCTGGCTCCTTGTTGCTAGTTGGTGATGCAACACAAAACACAAGGGAAAAATAACTGCCGCTGAACAGATGTGAGTGATTATAACAATTAAATAGTAATATTGTTTGCCAATGAATCAATGATACAGAGTATTGTTTTGGCTTGGGTTTTGGGTGAAGATGACTTCTGGGTCACCCTATGCAAAACCTGTTGGCGTGAGAAATTCCTAGATGAAAAATTACACTTTTTTGTTTACTAGCCAAATAGAAAAGTTACTAGCCAAACCCACATGATTTTTAAAATGACATCTTCGTTCTGTGAAGAGTATGTACATTATAAAGATTTATCTGTATATTTTTAAATAAGTGTAATTCTAAATATACAACAAATTTTATGTTGATACTTGTATAACCCTTTCTCCCTTGCAGCAGTCGCGCGCGCACGGTGGGAAACGACGCGCACTAACCCTAAGGACGGTTGGCTATATTTTCGCTCCTTCGAGCCTCGGACCCCGCACAAGCATCCGTCTCTCTCCCTCTCTCTCTGCTGAGTCTCTCCGAATTGGACGTTGGTATCTGGCCGTCTAGTGTTGTAACGCCCAATCAGGAATTCTTGGTAATTTCTGTCGTGATCGTCTTCTCGTCGGTGGCCGTCTCTCCCTCTGTCTGCGATGGCTTGAAAGTCAAGTTTGGTTATGCTGAAATCGAAGGCAGTCTTCACAAGTATAAATGGAAACAATCAACAACGATGAGGATGGTTTAGGCTGTTCATTTAGTAATTCGGTATACATTAAGGCTCGGCTCGTCCCTTATACGTTCGTCAGGCTTGGAATGCAACCCCCACAGTGTATTTAACAAAAACTCTAAGTCGGCGGTCTTGTGAGTTCTCTTCGTCTCAATTAGAAGAGGCTGGCGGCATATGTGGCTCCCAACTGCTCTGTTCGACAGACTGTCCGATTCTCACTTGCTGGCTATCTCCGCAGTAGTTTTATTAAAACGTTATCCTCCCCTTCCTTCTGTAGTCGACCCAATCTCTCTATTCGACGGGTAATCATAATTCTTTCTCTCTCTCTCTTTCCTTCCCAACCGACCCCCTCTCAATTCAATTCCGAGAATTGGTTATCTCTCTAGGCAATTAACCAATTTGTTCCCTTAAAATTAGAATGACTAATTCAATTGTTTTCGGTTTTGTTCTTTCTCTATTATCACCTCCCTTGTTGGTTTAAGTGAATCATGTTATCATTACACTCGGACCGTCGACTTTACTCGTCGACCCTCCCCAGACCTCCTTGCGTTTTCCTCGCCAACCCGACATCTAGCTTATCTTTAGTCTGGCCCTTTTTAATTCCAATAATTTACTTGTCAACCGATGACAAATCGTTGGTTTCTCACGAGATGGGACTGAGACCTCTCGCCCAGCTGCATCCCACTCACCCTCAACCTAGGAAGCAGGGTTATCCGGTGTCGCCCGGCTTCGTTACATACGACCCCTGTTTTTCGTGTCATTGTCATCAATTACACGCCTGTCCCCTGCCTCTAGCTTCTGCTCCGAACCAGTGTGGGTCGTATATGTACTTATGTATGTAGGTAGGCGTGTGGGTTGCATTCCATTCCCCCGTTTCTTTTTTCCACAGTTGAGAACCCGACGAGGGGAAAAAAAAAATCTTTCTTCTCTTTCAGCATGCAGAAGAAGATAATTAATAAAATAGGATGAACCAAACAAAATAAAATAGAAAGAGAAAAAAAAAAAAAATGTTCTTGGATTAACGGTCCATCTGATATGCATAAAATTGTTCGTCTCGAAAATTTTGCAAATTTCTTTTTCATCTCATTTCGTCTGCATTTTTTTTTTTGTTCAAAACAATTAAAAAACAAAGAGTTCATAGCGACTCAACAGTTAGCATGCAATTGATAAGGTAGGGTCGTTGAGTCCATTTTCCCTTCCTCTTCCTAAGTGTCATAAGGACAACATTGATAAGTTCAATTCATAGATTCCTTCCCTTCTTTGTTTCGCGAATCGTTCTTTAATCTGAAGCATGCAAGCAAAAAAAAAAAAATATAACAACCAAAACAAAAAAAAAATATCATTTTTTTCTTGAATTACTCAATAGTTAGCGTGCGGTAACGGAAGGATCTTCTCCTCCTTTTTTTTTTCAGTGAGGTACCCAAAATCCAATAAAGAAAAAGAGAAAAAAAAACACACACACACAAGGAATCCTCCGGTGGTCCCCTCTCCCTCTCTTCACATAAGAAGCCATGTACAGTTTATGTCACAAAATCACCTGGGGATATAGATTTCCCTGTCTCTCTTACTTCCTTTCCGTCCTGGGTCACTGGACGATTTTCGAGGGTCTCTCTGCCGGCTTGGGTTCCTCCTCAATGCGGATCTGGTTTACCAGGTCCTTGGCTTGATTCTCTGATAGCCGCAACTCAGGCTCTTCTTCCATGCCCCGAGAAAGGGCGCTCATTGGTATCCTCGCTCCGCTCTGGTGCGTTGTCGTCGGCGGGTTACCATCACGTAATCTCCTCCATCCTCCCCATAGATACCTTACCAAAATGGCTAAAACTATCACTACCATTAGAATACTCATGATCGGCCAAGCTATTTTTCCAACCACTGCTGGCCTCCCCCCTGACTCTTCCCTACCGACTCGGCTTAATTTAACCCTCAATTTCTCTAGACTAATTTTTTCGATCGGTCCCAACACTTCAGGCATCTTCTGTAAGGTAATATTGGGGAATTCCCTTATTATTGGTTCCTATAGCTCCACCCAACCGCTGGAGTTAGTTACTATTAGCTTCTTAAGGGACCCCCTATCTTCGAATCTCTCTTCCGCCTGATAGTACGGGGGCAAGGAAATCGAGGCCCCGTGCGCGGCACAACCCATGGGTAGCTCTATAACAGACAATGGCGCAGCGACTCTCACTGTTCTCGGGGGCTTCCCGTCACAAACTCGGGTTAACTCTATTCCCTCTTGGGTTACCACCGCCCAAATCCTGTCGGACACCCCCACTGCGGAAGGTAATGTCACCTTTGTTAAGGTTTCTACCTCGCAACTCTCTTTGATCCCCGGTTCGTTTTTTCTAAACAGCTCTAGTACGCACAATCGGTATCGACTTACTACATAAATGGGGCTGGTTGACCAACACGTTCCAAGGGCGTTAGCCCTGCATCGGCCGGCTTCCTCACCGGTCAGCAACATGAATCTTGTTCTCGCCATGTTTAACGCAATAAAGTCTGTTTCCATCTTATATCTAGCCACTGCCCCTAGCTTCTGGTCCGCTGTGGGGTAGGGCATGGCTAGGTTCATTACCTGGTATATCTCGAATACTGTCGTGGTCCAACAAGGGGATCGACACTAGTACAACGAGTCTATCCTCTTCCAACAGTGTAACGCAGCCCAGGGCATTATAGTATCTCCATAACCGCTCGGTGGGGTCTACCGGCAGTCTCAAGTGGGGGGGGGCAACTTCGACTGTATCTCCAGCAGCACTTCTCTTAACCTCCCTGGAGCCACTATACTCGGCGACAAGTGTCTCAAGGACAACATATCCAGCTGCGCCCGCACGTGTTCCAATTGTATCATTACCTGTCGCCCTGTCTGATGGACCCTGTTCATTATGGCCAACAATTGCAGGTACCTCTGCACAAAACCATCCAACTCTCGTAATTCCGTGGATATCAGCTGGGTTATATTAGCTACCTCTTCCTTGAATCCTCGAATCTGGGAAAACAGCCTCCCTATGCTGGCCCTGTTCTTGGCCAGTTCTAACCTGGTAACATTTAGGATCGATACGCTCTCTTCGGCTACGTGTGCCAACACCACCTGGTCCTTCTCGACCTGTTCCAATCTCCTCCGAATGATCCTTACATCACTCTCGGATACCGTCCCAAACAATACGTGGAGGGCCTTTCCCACTATCGGCAGCACCGATCTCTTCGATTTCGTTCAGAGCAACTCTACCTCCTTTAGGTAGAACCACATATCCTCCCACTGAGCCTCCATTACGATGGTCTCCCTCCACAGGGAGGCCAGTAACTGCACATACTCGCTACGACCCCTATATTCTTGGATCATTTGGCTCTCGATCTTGGCCAATTTGGCCGCTTGTTCACTCAACCGCTCGATCACCACTCTATACGGCTGCAGGTCTATCACTAGCGTGACCAACCACCTTGATTTGGTGATCACTACTTCACTGGTCTTTTTAAACACGGTATTCTGGCTCTGCTCCCACATACTTGCTACCGCTAAGGCCGCCAATAGTACAACTACTTTTCGTCCACACATTCCTGAAATGATACAAGTAGAGAACCGGTCTGAGCTCTCTATGTTAGACTCTTTCCAACAGGTTCCAATCACTCTGTCATTACTCGAAAGACTTTAGAACCACTCTGACTGTCAAATTCCTTCCAACCTGTTTCAATCCTTCTGTCATTACTCAACAGTTTAAAGGCTTTAAAATCACTCTCACTGTTAAACTCTTTCCAACCTGTTTCAATCATTTTTGTTCCTACTCGACAGTTTAAAGGCTTTAAAATCACTCTCAACATCAGACTATTCTCGCTTCCTCAGCACATCCGAGAGTCGCGAGCGTCACGCCCTCCAGGCCCCTCACATACACGGGGGCCCTTCCGCACACATGATGGCCCAGCGGTGCACCGCCGCTTCCCCAAGGTGGCTAATCAACAGAAAAAAAAATAATAATTATAGCTTTCCTTCTCTTCACTACCATTCTTCTTCCTTCTATTCTGGTCCCCCGGGGTGGTCTACTCCTCTTAGCCTTAACTTCAGGGGCAATTCCTTCTCAACGCCCAATGTTTCCTTCTCCCTTTTCCACTTCTCCCGGAGCCGAGCAAGGGGGACTTCATCCTCTTCTTCCCACTCGCTCGGTGCATCCCCCGGGCTTAATCCCTGATTCTCACCGATCCGACCTCCTCTGTCCGTGGGAGCCGTCTTAGCTCCCTCCCTCGAGGAGGTCGTCGCCTCCTTTACAAGCCTGTCACCAGCTGGAGGGGGAAACTGACATCCCGCTCCTCGCCACTCTGATTCACTATCGGATTCCACTCTCTCTGGGTCCACGAGAGTGGTCCGTCTCATTTTCCTCCTCTTCGCTCTTATGGGCTCTGGCTCTTCCGATCCTTCCACTTCTGCCAGCTTTAGATCATTGACATGCACTTGTTTCGTTTTCCCCACCACCTGGTCCCAGATGACAAAGGATACCGGTCCCGTCTGCTGTACGATCCGGTAAAAGGGGGCCCATCTCTGGTCTAACTTCCCTTCTCTTAGGGGCAACCTGTAGTATACCGGGTCCCCCACTTGTAAGCCAACTTCCTTCCTTCCCTTATTTACTCGTTCATTCCTTTTTTTCTGGGCCCTGTGGACCCTCCTCCTAACTTGGGTAAAAATCTGGTGCTGCTTTTCTAAAATCAACTTATGGTGGTCTTCCCCCAGGTATTTGCGGTGTGGTTTCAGCAAGTTATCGATAGGCAAAACCACGTCCCTTCCAAACAGCAAGTAATAAGGGGTGGCCTTCGTGGTTTCATTCATAGTGAATCTTACCGCCGCCAGTGCTTGGGGAAGATATAAATCCCAATTCTCCCTGTTGCCCTCAGCTAGTTTGGCCAGCACATCAGCCAGGGTCCGGTGGAACCGCTCGACCTTGGCGTTACTTTGGGGCCGATACACAGAGGTAGTCACGTGCTGGACGTTAAGACCTCGCAACGTCTCGGCCATGATCTGGTTCACATTCTCTGGTCCGTTATCCATGACCAGCTGTTCTGGGGCTCCATATCGGGGAAATATCTCGGATAGTATTATATGGGACACAGTTTGTGCCCGTTTATCTGGTATGGCGAATGCCTCCGGCCAGTTCGTCAACCAGTCCACGAAGCTAAGTATGTAGAGATTACCCGCAGTGGTTTCTCCATATGGCCCTAAGATATCCATGCTCACCTTTTGAAACGGAAAACTCGGCACGTCTGTTTCCACCAGAGGGGCCGATCTTCCACTCCTACTCTGGAGTAGGCAGGTGCGGCAGCTCTCCAGGTGGGCTATCACGTCCTGGTACAGCCTCGGCCAGTAATAATTCCGGCCTATCAATTCGTATGTCTTCTCGATCCCCATATGCCCAGTTCCCTCGTGGCACTGGGTCAATATTTCCCTTCTCAACCCCTCCGGCACGACCAGCTTGGCGCTCACTCGGCCCTCCCGCTGGGAGAGATAACACAGCACCCCCTCTTGTATTACAAATCTGGTCGCTGTACCCTTCTCTATGCTAGCTCGGAGGCTAGCTATTTCTTGATCCTCTTGAGCTTTCTCGATGAGGCTCCTCCAGTGGGGATCCCTGATCGTTTCTGGTTCCTCCTCATCACTACTTCCCCACTCAGGCCGCTGGCCCTTTCGATGAGAATTTATGACGTTTATCTGGTACGCCTTATCGTCCACGCCCGGTTCCAACTTGACCGACTCGGTCTCCAACTTCTCCGGTATCCGGGACAGCAGATCCGCGCAGGTGTTGTCCCTTCCGGCCAGGTATTCTATCTTATACTGATAGCCGCTAAGCTTCAAGGCCCACTGTTGTATTTTTTTGTTCGTCCAGTCGGCCTCCAACAAGTGTTTGAGTGGTTTATGGTCCGTCTTGATAGTAAAGACAGTTCCATTCAGATAGTATCTAGTTTCTGCACCGCATATATGATTGCAAATGCCTCTTTCTCTATCACCGGCCATCTCTGCTGGGTCTCTGACAATCTATGTGACAGGAAATACACGGGCACCTCCTCGGGTATCCCTGGTATTGGGCCGTCCCTCTCGGGGCAAAGCTGGGTCAACACCGCCCCCACGCACCTATCACTGGCATCGGTGTACAACACCATAGGCCTGCTAAGGTCAGGGTAGGTCAGCAGTGGCACCGCGGTCAGTTGTTCTTTAAGGGCCTCGAAGGCCTTTTGGCAGTCTTCCGTCCACTTGAATCGGGCGTATTTCTTTGTTAGTGCTACCAAAGGTCCCGCTAATCGGCTGAACGCGGGCACGAATCGTCGGTAATAACCTATTGCACCTATGAATCCGCAGACCTGCCTCACCGTTTTGGGTTCCGGCATGGCTCGAATGACCTCGACCTTGTCCATGTCCGGGCGAATCCCGTCCCTGTCTATTATAAACCCCAAGTATTTCGTCTTATCCTTCAAGAACTGACACTTGGGTAGCTTCAGCTTCAACCCGTGTTCCCTTAGTCTATCGAACACCCTCTGCAGGTGTTCGAAGTGCTCCTCCTCATTTTTCGAAAATACCAGTATGTCATCCAGGTAGGCCATGGCGAAATCTTCCAGGCCTCGCAATACTATTGACATCAACTGGGTGAATACCCCTGGCGCATTCGACAACCCAAAGGGCATCACTCTAAACTGAAACAGCCCCGCATGACAGGCAAAGGCCGTCTTCTCTTGATCCTTCTGCTCTAGTGCCACCTGCCAATATCCAGACCTCAGATCCAGGCTCGAAAAACAGGTGGACCTCCCCAGTAAGGCTAGTATGTCGTCTATAAGTGGCAAGGGCACCGCCAATGGTTTAGTGACGGCGTTCAGTCTTCGGAAGTCAACGCAAAACCGGTGACCTCCGCCCTTCTTCTCAACAATAACTATGGGGAAACTCCATGGGGAGCTGGACCTTTCTATTATCCCTGCCTCCAACATATCCGCCACTGCCTCCTCGGCCAATTTTCTCTTGTGTATCGGGGTTCTATACGGTCTCATCCTTATGGGCGGGTGGTCCCCTGTGTCAATTCCCATCTCCACCGTCTGGGTCTGTCCCAACTCTCTATCAGTCAAGGCTATCACGTCTCGGTTATCCTCTAACAGTTGTTTGGTCCTTATTCTGTATGGTCCGGGAACCACAATGTCCTCATCTCCCAATCGTTCAGCTCTCGGCCTCCCTTCCTTCCTGGGGATCTCCTCTAACCGTACCCTTTCTGTCCTCTTCACTGGGCGGCAATATGCTAACTCTTCTCCCTTAGCTATTCGGATCGTCTTCCCCGATGTGTTGAACATCAACACCGGTATCGTCCCCGACGCTTGGACAACCGATTCGCTCACCGTCACTCCCTCTTCATTATCCATGTATTTCTCTACGGGCAATATCTGGACTAATCCCCTTTTTATTTCCTTCCCCGTTTCAACCCTACCGGCGCAAGACATCGCCATCCTGGGCGAAATCCTCACGTCGGGGCTCGCCAAAATGGGCAACTCGTCTTGTTCTTCGCCTCCCAAGGGAATTTCCGTTTCACCTATCGTCAGTACAGCAGGGTCGAAACTGAGTCTGGCTCCCTTGGCTCGGAGCCAATCCTCCCCCAAGATCAATTCGCTGCACAGCCCGTGCGTTACATACAAGGGAAACTCGTCCTCTCCCCCTGCTACTCGTAAGGGCAACCATGCCACTCCGTCCACCCGCAGTTCGCTCCCATCTGCCTGGCTGATCGCTATGTCCGATGGTTCTAGTCTGCCCCTTCTCGCTAGCCCTTGATACGTTTCTTTCCCCAACAGTGAGATCGATGCCCCAGTATCTATCAGTGCCTTCACTCGCACACCTCTCACAATTGCTCCGCATGTGAGTTCCTTTTTTTCAGTGAGCAGGGAGAACACCTGGGCTCTCCCTCTCTCTATTTGTGGGGTCCTTATTCTGTATCCCGCTACCGAAGACATGGGGGCGGGCAGCAACAAACCCCCTTGTGACCCATCCGTCCTCGGATCGCCGTGGTGCTCCCGACGGTCCCTAACAGTTGCCTCCCTGGGTGGGCGCACGCCGCCCCGGCCCGCCTCCCCGAGGGGCACCCCTTCCTTAGGTGGCCCTCCTCTCCACATTGCCAACATCGACGCCGCCGGCAATTGGCGGAGAAGTGGTTCTTCTCCCCACACGTCCAACACGCTACTGATTTCGACTTTATTGGGGCCACCCTGCCAGTAACCTTCGGCGAGGCGGCCCTCTGGCGTTTCCCTAGTTTCTTCCCTCATATCTGGGTGGTACGCGATGATTGGGTGTAGTGACCCCCAACCTCCTGTCTCCAGCTATTCTGCACCCCCTGCTCTCGTGTCCGAACTGCCCACATTTGTCGCAGTTCGGTCCAACCGG
Organism: Euprymna scolopes; assembly: GCF_053919585.1. Taxonomy (NCBI): domain Eukaryota; kingdom Metazoa; phylum Mollusca; class Cephalopoda; order Sepiida; family Sepiolidae; genus Euprymna; species Euprymna scolopes. The sequence goes on along the minus strand of NC_136490.1, from coordinate 39,599 downwards.
ATCAGGTTGTCTCCCCCATCTCGTGGGACACTCCGCCGCCCGATGCCCCTCACTCTGGCAGGTCCAACAAATCAGTCCGTATCTGCCGGGAGTGGGTTTGTAAAACCCATGCGCGAGGTGCCATTCTTTTCTGTTTGGATCGGCCTCTGCCTCCCAGTCTTCTTCTCCTTCTTTCCACCCGGGCTTCCCTTTCTTCTGGGGTTTCCTAGTGTTTTCGCCCCTCTCTATTCTCTCTCCAAGCCTTACACTCGCCCATGCTAATTCCTTAGCTCCCGCTAGGGACAGTGGCTGGCCCCTGACAATATCCATCCTGGTCTCCTTGTCACTCAGACCATCCACAAACGCATCAATCAGTATCGTCTGTATGGCATCACTGCCTCGTCCTCTCATCAGGGAACGCCAACACTGCCAGCCTCTCTATTCGTTCTGCCAGTTCGTCGATGCCGTCCTTGTCTGACATTTTCAGTCATGTTAACTTTCGCACCACCTGAATTGCCGTTCGCTCACTGGCATATTGTTTCACCAGTGCCCCGCGCTACTCGGACCAAGTTACGGTTTGATTGTCGGCGTATATTGTCCCGATGAATTTTGAGACCGGTCCCGCAGCATTGTCCAAAGCCAGCAGGACCATCTCGTAATCCTCTAGTCCATATATCACCCTCTTCTTTTCTATTATCGCTAGCCACTCCTGCAGTCCGGCGGGTTCACCCGCATAGGACGGAATCCTTATCCCCCCTATGGGCTTATCCATCTTCTTTGCTCCCCCGAGGGGCGCTTCGCCTATGGTACTAGCGCCCTCTAGCTCATTTATTTCTCCTTCGTCTGAGGTGGTCATTATAGTAATGCTTCTCTTCGTTCACTCTTCTTAAGGTCTCCAATTCCCTTCTTCTTCCCCACAACCTATCGCAAGTAATATCCCCACTTAGAACCACAACCAGTTAAAAAAAGAAAAAAAAAACTCACCGACAACAAGCACCTATAAAAAAAAAAAACGAGCGAAGCAACAAGGAACCAAAGGAAAATCTTTTTCCTACCTCTTTTTGCTGTTCTCGTCCTTCTGTTTCTCTTTTTCTGTACTTCTGCAATTGACAGGCTGGCTTTTGACTGCACGGTCTTAGCTAAGCCCTAAAAGTTCTGTTTAGTTTACTTTTCTTTTTCTCTCATCTCTTCTGATCTTCCCTCCGTCTCGATGATCATTTATTGGATAGATCTGGATGCTGTTTTTCGTGACAACCAGTGTGGCATTCTGGCTTCACGGCACCATTAATATAACCCTTTCTCCCTTGCAGGGGTCGCGCGCGCACGGTGGGAAACGACGCGCACTAACCCTAAGGACGGTTGGCTATATTTTCGCTCCTTCGAGCCTCGGACCCCGCACAAGCATCCGTCCCTCTCCCTCTCTCTCTGCTGAGTCTCTCCAAATTGGACGTTGGTATCTGGCCGTCTAGTGTTGTAACGCCCAATCGGGAATTCTTGGTAATTTCTGTCGTGATCATCTTCTCGTCAGTGGCCGTCTCTCCCTCTGTCTGCGATGGCTGGAAAGTCAAGTTTGGTTATGCTGAAATCGAAGGCAGTCTTCACAAGTATAAATGGAAACAATCAACAACGATGAGGATGGTTTAGGCTGTTCATTTAGTAATTTGGTATACATTAAGGCTCGGCTCGTCCCTTATACGTTCGTCAGGCTTGGAATGCAACCCCTACAGTGTATTTAACAAAAACTCTAAGTCGGCGGTTTTGTGAGTTCTCTTCGTCTCAATTAGAAGAGGCTGGCGGCATGTGTGGCTCCCAACTGCTCTGTTCGACAGACTGTCCGATTCTCTCTTGCTGGCTATCTCCGCAGTAGTTTTATTAAAACGTCATCCTCCCCTTCCTTCTGTAGTCGACCCAATCTCTCTATTCGACGGGTAATCATAATTCTTTCTCTCTCTCTCTCTTTCCTTCCCAACCGACCCCCTCTCGATTCAATTCCGAGAATTAGTTATCTCTCTAGGCAATTAACCAATTGGTTCCCTTAAAATTAGAATGACTAATTCAATTGTTTTCGGTTTTGTTCTTTCTCTATTATCACCTCCCTTGTTGGTTTAAGTGAATCATGTTATCATTACACTCGGACCGTCGACTTTACTCGTCGACCCTCCCCAGACCTCCTTGCGTTTTCCTCGCCAACCCGACATCTGGCTTATCTTTAGTCTGGCCCTTTTGAACTCTAATAGTTTACTTGTCAACCGATGACAAATCGTTGGTTTCTCACGAGATGGGACTGAGACCTCTCGCCCAGCTGCATCCCACTCACCCTCAACCTAGGAAGCAGGGTTATCCAGTGTCGCCCAGCTTCGTTACACTTGAAGGTATAAACATTCTGTTTTCTTCAGATGTTTTTATAAACAGTCTTTGTTGAAAAAAAGAGTACATTGTTCTATTAAACTTTATTAAATAATTTAACTTTGTTCAGTTAATTAAAAAAATTGAAAATATATTTTTCGCTCAGTAGTTTACTTTGGGAGATTGTTAGTGAAGGAAATACAATCGCCAAAAGATAAGCATTTCATTATTTCTAGTCGCCACTTTGAAAAATCACTCACAAATATGACTGTTACACTCGCAATATAGAGCCCTGATAATCCTTGTATAGAACCTGACCAGAGGATTTCATCATCATGTTTTTTGTGTGACTTTTAGAGATAGTCTACTTTAAATTACAGGACCACCAAAATCAAGTCCAGGAGTAATCTTATGGACTCCTCATGAAGAGAGTGAAAGACCCAGAAGCGACTAACCAACCCTGTCATTGCACGAATCGATCACAGCCAAACTACTGAATGTGTGAGCTATTTGGGTGACTAGATAGCTGTTGAACTCTGTCTGGGTGTTCTGTAATTTAGGATACACCTGGATTCGAACTCTTATATCAGGGAACACCCTTTGGATCTTTGTTGGTTTGGCTCTGAGAGATCATCATGCAAACTTCTCAGTTTAACATTCACATGCAATTGAATTGGAACAAAGACACTGACAACATATAGAAGGCTGCTGCAAAGAAGGTGGGCTTTCTCTACTGTGCCAGAAAACTACTCACACTTGACAGTATTGTGTATATTTGTGATGCCACCATTCGCCCATGCATGAAGTATAGTTGTTATATCTGGTCTGATGCCTCTAACCCTAGCCACTCCCTCTTAGAATGCAAGACAGTTTCAAACCTATTAGGACCATTACTATCAAACAAACTCCAAACCCTAGCCCAATGTTGCATCCTTCTATTTGCTTTACAAGTCCAAGAAGCTTCAATCTCTACTACATCGCCACAATAATGCACAACTGCACGTATTGTACAAATACTTTAATAGTATATGTTCTAAAAACTTGCAAAATTTTTGTCTCCTGAACATAGATACCTCTGACTTACCTGACAAGCAGCAAAATCTTACCTCTTCACTGTAGAGATGTCTAGATGCCAGAAAGCCTTCTACTCTAATGGTTTCTTTTCTCAAACTGACAGACTTTAGAATTCTTTTCCTGTTTCTTACTTTTCTGACTGTATCTACATGTAGAAATTTAAATCCCAAAGTCTAGTAAACTACTTAAATAAGTTGAAGATCTAAAGATTTATTATCTACACAATGGTTTTCCCTCTTGTCTCTATTCATCTGTAAATAAGTCATTTGTCTGTATGTGATTGTGCGTATTGTTTTTATCAAGAAACGAAGATTTAAGAAAAAGTGGATTATCTATACTGTGTTTTCTCATGTGTATTTTCAAGGTTGATTGGTGAGAAAATGAAGAACTGCAGACTTTACAAGTAAATTTTTTTTCATGAGTGTGTACACGCATATGATTTTTCAAAATTGATTGCCGGGAAAATGATGAAGCACAAACCCCACAGGAAAATGGTTTTTCTCCCGTATGTCTCTGAAGATGTGCTTTCAAATGTGATTTCTGAGAAAATGAAGATCTACATACTTCACAAAAGAATGGCTTCTCTCCGGTATGTATACGAATGTGCTCTTTTAAATATGATTTCTGTGAAAACGAAGATCCACACTCTTCACATGAATATGGCTTCTCCCCACTGTGTATACGCTTATGACTTTTCAAAGAGAATTTGTGAGAAAATGAAAATCCACATATTTCACAAGAAAATGGTCTCTCTCCAGTATGTATACGCATGTGGACTTTCAAAGTTGATTTCTCTATGAATGAAGATCCACAGATTTTACAAGAAAATCGCTTTACACCAGTGTGTATGTCAATATGGCGTTTCAATGTTGATTTTTCAGAGAATGAAGATCCACATATTTCACATAAAAAAGATTTTACTCCAGTGTGTATACGCATGTGTACATTCCATGATGATCTATGAGCAAATGAAGAGTTACATATTTCACAGGAAAAAGGTTTCTCCCCAGTGTGTAGACGCATATGGTCTTTCAAAGTTGATTTCACTGAAAATGAAGATTTACATACTTCACAAGGAAATCGTTTTGTGCCAGTGTGAACACTGGATGAGTTGTGAGAAAATGAAGATTTAGATATATCACAGGAGAATTGTTTCTTGCTAACGTGTGTATGCATATGTTTTTTCAGAGTTGGTTTCTCAAAACATGAAAATCGGCATACTTCACATGAGAATCGTTTTACCCCAGTGTGTGTATGTATATGTACATTCCAAGAGGATTCATGGGAAAATGAAGATCCACAAAGGTTACACAAAAATAGTTTCTTCCCACTGTGTATATGCATGTGTCTTTTTAAAGTTGATTGTCGTGAAAATGAAGATGCACAGATTTCACAGGAAAATCGTTTCTCTCTAGTGTGTGTAGGCATGTGCTGTTTTAAAGCTGATTTCTTAGAAAATGAAGATTTGCACATTTCACAGGAAAATCGTTTTTCTTCTGTATATACATCCATGCGTCCTTACCAATCTGATATCAATATTGGCAATACTGAATAACACCAATCATATAAAGGAGTTTACGATGCCTTCATGATTTGCTGGTCCAATTTTAATCTTTTATTCAGTAATTTATATCTGTGAATAAGAAAAAGATAATATTCATTAACTTAAATTCAAATAGAAGATTTATAATTATTAGATTTCCTTAAAAATATTACAAAGCCATTCATTTATAAGGTATTTTTCTTATTTACTAAAACAAATGTTATTCTGTTTTGGAATCATTTCACACACCCACATCAAAGATAGATTGGTTTAGTCCCAGGTAATTTTTCATAAGAGACAATTTTGACAAAGCATGTCGTTATGTGGTTGATAAAATAAAAATAAATTATCCCATCTTTGTTAGTAAAGTAAAGAAATGATGTATTCATTTTTCAGGATTACTAACATGAATTAATACAAGATGTGGATGGTCTAAAGGGATTGAAAGACCAACTATGGATAGTGTTACAGTGATCTACATCATTGTCATTATATTGACTCTTGGCCACACTATAAATAGTGATAGTGAGAAAGAGATACAGACAGAGACAAAAACAGCCGTATTAACCAATACAGAATAAGTCTCTCACAATACATTACTTCTGTACTTCCCATATATTCATATTCTAGGTTACTACCCACGTTTTGTCTGATTTGTTTTAAGCCATTTATTGTCACAATATAGAGTAACATCTAACTCAGAATGAATGGTTAGTACATGAATATTTTGAAGCTTTGTTGTAATTAAGATTCCAGGGAAACTCATTGATGTTGAATAGATAGCTACACAAGAATATAAGTATCCAAAGAGAAAACAGCTGAAATTGAAAGGGATTTCCCAGCTTAGGAACAATACCCCTCCCCGTGTTTATTTGGAGAAGGTAATACATAAAAAAAACTTGTAGTAAAAACACATTCAAAATAAGTTTTTAATTTTAAATTTACAAGAAGTTAATCCTCAGATTAATTTAGATTACAAGTTTATCTCTCAAATTAGTTTTTGGCTTAGTTTATAAGCTTTCAACTGGGTATACTTATTTTTCCCTCACCTCCAATAACAGTATTTATTTTGGTAGGTGTTGTGATGTGTCCACCCCTATGATAAACTCTTTTACTTACTATAAACTCCAGGAGAATATGTCTCTTGGTGTTAGCACACAAATTATGCACATTTCATGCACACTTGGTTGTTGGACTGACATTCAACTACACTTTGTTGTATTTACTTTCATGTTCAATATATTTTGTTTTCACTAAATACCGAGTGTATTTTTCTTTCAAGCTTTTATAGGATCAAAATACTGGTGGTGAGGAAAATTTAAAGAACTTGAACCTTTCTCACCAAGAAAACTTGTGACTAAGAAATCGACAAAACTCCAACCTTAGTCACCAATAAAACTGGCAATGAAGGATTATTAAGGTACATTCTTTCAAGAATTGTAAAAAGCATGCCACAATAGGATAACAAAGTTTTCAAGAATTTTATACCCAAGAACTTAAAAACAACAAACATGAAAAAGCAATGTCGAAATTTATAAATAATCCCCTAAATTACAAAGCAAAATAGGCATCATTAAAGAAATTTAATAAATTTGTGTAAGTTAGATTCTTTTTTAATCCCCTTCCTTTTCTATTAAAGAAGTCAGTAATTTAATTTTATTGCTTCACTATGTTAACTTTTAGCAAGAAAGGAATACATTATAGTTTTCTCTCTCAGAAGAAAAAAAAGTACTGTTGTCGAAATTATAAACCTTTATTTTACAGCTGACTAAAAGTCTTACCATAAAAACTCATATGTGAAAAATGTACTACAAAGTGATTTTTCTTTCTTGGTATAAACCCTAACTTTGATTGCCATCTTACATTAACAGTGTATGATTGAAATGTATAAATGTGCACTTATAATGGCAATTTTTAACTTAGGAAACTTCAAATATACTATACTCGAATTGGTTAACAAATGGATCAGCAGTTAAACACGAAAAAATTACAAACATTTCAAATGGAGAAATGACATAGAAACTAAGAAAAATAACTAAAAAAAACAATGAAAATTCCAAAAGCAAAACAGCAAAAAAAAAAGACTACCAAGATAAACTTCTGCTACAACTGCAAAAGAACAAAGGCAACAAGCGTTTAAAGAATTATTATTATTATCATCATCATTATTATTTTCAATAATAGTGAGTAGGGTCAAGTGCTGTAAACGTAGAGGTTTTTGCTAAAAGTACCATTTAGAATGCAATTAACATTTCACCTATTTCCCAGAATAGGATAAAATCTCTTCCATTTCAAACGCTATAAAAGTCTATATAAAATAGACTGTGAAAATGGGCAAATTCTAAAAACAATTGCCTACTACTCTGAAAATCAGGGACTATTGAGCAGAACAAGTTTGTGGACTATATATTATTCAAAAAAAATAAACGACTTGACTTTTGGCTGAAGCTGTTAAACTTCTAACAGAGCTATTTAGTCCTAAAAATTTCCTGTTCCACAAAAAGTGAAAAGTTTGAATTTAATTAGAAAAAAATGAAGGATTTTTTACATTTGCATCAATCATCAATAAACACCATGACGATTTCCAATTTTCTGAACTTAGTGCATGATGTTTTATATTCTTAATATTTGTGCAAACACTGGTATCCACGAAAGATGCTAAAATTAGATAAGTAATTCTAAGCAAGTTAAAAGTAGAATCAGATTTAACATTATAAAACTTAACTGAATACTGCCAAATACTTAGAATTATCAAACAAAATTAAGAATATTGACGAGTGGTGCATTGCTTACAGAAGGAAAATATACAAAAAAAAAAAAAAAAAACATTCCAACACTCCTGGAAAAACAAGTAAAACCAAAAAGAAAGATTTTTTTAGCTTCCCTATGAAGTCACCTCAATGAAAACTCAATGAAAACTATATCCTAACCCCTTTTTTCGTTGTGGAGCCCTACATTGGGTTACAGTTTGTAATGCTATTTTAACACCTGTCTACTTTGTAATAAAGTTGAATATAATACTTTCATGGCAGAATGAATAAAGGAAATAAAAATCAGGTTAAATCAATGAGAACATACAAATAGGATCACACATTTATGAGAAAGTTCATGCGTACAAAATAACACCAACACAAAGTCAAGTATCTGCAGAATGTCTTCTTGGTTCCTCCTCTTCTCTTTTCTCTCTCCTAACAATCGAACACAGCATATAATAACAAAACTCTAAAGCACGTCTGACAGCACTGACTTCTGCCAACAGTCTGCCCCTCCTCTTAACAACACAGGCTTTTTATATCGCAAAATCGTTCACCTCTATTTGCATATTCTTCTAACTCACATGATCACTACTCTATAAATAAGAGTCTTGACCGTTTCTTTTCTTTCTTTTTATTTATTTTTGGTGACCGACCCGCACATGGTCTATCCAGGTAAGTCACGCATTTCTCCACACTCCCCCCTGATCTCATGATCACAAACAGGACATGCGGGCAATCGTCGTTGGCGGGTACTCCTTCGAAGAATTGGGGGCAGCACTTCCTCATTGCTGTTTTCTTCATTACCACCATCATTACTACCAGTCTGTTCCATTATCCCGTCTCGTGGTTCCATAGGCGGTGTCTCACAATCAGGGCAGGGGGGCAGTATCCGTCTTTGTCGGGTACTTCTCCGAAGAATCGGAGGCGTCATCTCCTCGGTATGCTCCATCATCCCTTCTCGTGGGGTTTCGCAATCACGGGGGGTGTGCAGTATTCGTCTCTGTCGAGTATTTCGATGAGGCATTACTTCCTTGTGTCCATCGCTCTCCTCACTATTGTCATCAGTATGTCCCATCATTCCCTCGTCTGGTTCTGTTGGTGGTGTTTCTATGCTCACCTGAAGGGGCAGTAAGTGATCAGGATCATCTCTGAACGGTGTGTGATCCTCCTCATCGTCCTCAGAATCAGAAGAGGTATAACAAGGGCGGATATCTTTTACGTGACGTGGTATGCCACCAATCAACATGGTCTGAGGACTTATGATTTCGTCTATTTTTCCCCGGAAAAATTTTGTAGTGCACCCAGCATTCGGGGGTTTTATCCAAACAAGGTCTCCCACCTGATATGGTGTATTGACAACACTCACCACTGATGGTATGGCATCAACTCCTTTCACACGCTGTTCATATTGGTAAATCCCATTGGCTGGTGCAGTTGCTGGTGTTGCATTGTCCTTGGGTGTTATATTATACCAGTACACAGCTTCTGGAATAGAGCACTGCATCCTGGCTGCAATTCTTTTGATGGTGCGGTGACACCGTTCTGCTATACCATTATCCTCGGGATAATATGCACACCGATAATGCATTTTAATCCCCCATTCGTGCACGAATTTCTGAAATTCTTGACATCGAAATGTGGCGGCATTATCAGTCAGAATTTCAATCGGGGCACCACGTTCAAAAAAGACGGCTCTCAACTGTTGTATAATGCTGGCTGCATCCTGTCGTGTCAACAGGCGCCATATTGTGAAACGCGTCGGGCCACAATCCGTCATGGTCAAAAAATGTTTGTCCCCATAATGTGTTATGTCCATCCCTACTCGCTGCCAGTTGCCCTCCACCTCGAGCTTCCCTTTTTGCCATTGGGATGGGGCCGGATCAATTCTCTGACACTCTTCACACGAACGTATGGCTGCTTTCACTGATGCTTTTGTAGTTGCAGGGCATACTCTTTGGACAAAATATGCAGTCCTCTGAATTCCAGGATGTCCAATCTGCTGGTGTATCATACGGATCTGGTCAGGTGTTAATTGATCCGTTACAGTCGCGCATGTTTGTTGTTGAAGATCGGATCCCTGCCTCATTGCATCGATCCACCTCTTTGGTACTTGAGTCAAGCTATCAGCCAAATTCTGCATCGACGAGACTAACGTAATGTCTACCTGCAAGCTGTATTCGTCAACTAGACGCTTAATTATTGCTAGTCTCCTTCGTACTAGCATTTCACTTGCAGCTCTAGTCTTAACTCGAGCCTTTCCAGTCAAGGTGTCGGTTAACCAATGGTAAACACACAATGAGTCAGTGTGGAGATGCACAACATTAGTCTGCCATTGCAATGCGAGATTAAGACCTTTTAACGTGGCATCAAGTTCTGCCAAATTTATATGTTGGGCATCATTTTTCGGACGAAGCCAGCATGCATCTTCCACAACAACACCTAGTTGCTCCAACACGACACCTGTAGCCAACGAACTTGCGTCAACCCATGCATTTAGTTCGTTTCCAGACACTTGCCACTCACCCCGGGCAGGGTCATTCCTATGCACTCTGGACAACATTTCAGCCATGATTTGTTGGAGAGAATCATCATCCGCAACATCGTCCCATCCTTTTGTTACTGTAGTCACTCATCTTTTCACCACTCCTGTTGCCGATCGGAGCCATCCACAGACAGGTAGATGTCCTACCAATTTACCACAGATAGAAAACACAGTACGTCTTGTTAATACATTGGGTAACTTTGGAAGTGGGTTCCCTCGTTTCCATCGCAACGTATTGCCCTCCTCCCAGACCTCAAGGCCTAGCACGGGCACTCCATCCTTTAGGCGCTTAGGGTCTTTGCTTATTAACCCAAACGCTTTCAGTTTTATTCGAACTGCATCCGCAGACATTATGTCCTCATTAACATAGATGTCATCTATGTAGGCTGAAGCAGCTTTTGCTGTGGTCTCATCCTGCATCAAAACAGTTTTAATAATGGTTGTCATAATCAAGGGTGCTACGTTTAGGCCAAAACCCAAACGTGTCAAACAATATAGTTTTCCCTTGAGTAGTACTGTCTGAAACGGCCATAATGACTCATGGACACGTATCTGCAGGTAGGCCCTCTTTAGATCCAGAAGTGCTACATTGCTCCCTTTTTGACGCCACTCTCTCAGTTTAGCAGCGCACACATCTGTGTTTCCGGTAAACGCATCAACATGCCGATTCAACTCTCGGTAATCCATTACGCGACGAATTTTTTCTTTGGTAGGTTGTTCAACAGCCATGAGCGGAATTAATCCCTTGGGTGGTCCCAGACGTTCCTGTGGGTATGGTATTAACCAACCGTTGTCAATCCACATCTGAAGTTCTTCTTCATATGCGGCCCTATTCTTGGTAGAAACTGCATACTCTGGAATCGTGTTGCACAGCCGATCTGGTTCCTGGCCCATGGCCCATTTCCACTTTGCAGTCCACACCCTTTCGTTGTCATCAAATGTAGCACAGAAGTCCTTTTCTTCAATCGACATGGCTGCACAGACGTCTTTCCCTTCTCCAAGCCTGATACCTCTAGCTGCTGTGATTGTAACGCCTCCTAGTGCTTGTATTGCATCAATTCCAAGCAACATGTCGTAGCCAAGGGGTTTCTCCTGCATCACCAAAACGTCAACTTTAGCTGTGTCACCCTTCTCAGTGCAGATTGTGACTGTCCCTTCACCACAACATACCCGTGATAAGCCATTGATGGTCATAACGCCGACTGGGTTCCTCCGCCACACCGGACAGCAATGGGCACTAACTATAGACCGGGAACACCCCGTGTCTATAAGTGCTGAACACTGCACATCATCAAGTTTAACGCTAATGACAGGCAATCCTGTGTTTATTGGTTGGCAGGGGGCAAGGGTAGCGATAGTACCTTGCCCCCAACTTCGTTTCCCGAACAGTTGCGAGATATGTGCCCAAACTTATTGCAGCGATAGCATTGCACTGGTCTCTTTGATTGTGGATATACACCTCTCCTATCACTCCGGCACTCTTTAGCAAAATGATTGGCCTCCCCACATTTATAGCACACTGGGGTGGCATGCTTATTACTATCTGGAAGAGAGTCCACATTGCCTCCATGTCGAAAACGAGCTGCTGCTGCAATTGGTTCCTGTTCCTTACAGATGTTTCGAGCTCGGGCCAATAACTCATCAGTTGACAATTCATCAATTCTTGATGATGCCCGCAACAGTTTACTGACCTCCTCGGGTAGGCCTACCAAAAAAGCACAGCTTAATATTTTATCGTTGACCCCACCAAATGGTACAGATAATTTTCGCAGGTCGGCTAGGTACACGTCGACTGTTTCCTTGGGTTGAAGTGTCCGGCTCGTGAACTGTTGCCACGCAACAAATGGATCTGTACCAAACGCTGTATACAGGCTCTGCTTGATTTCATCCCAGTCTGGTTCATCCCCGAGTTGTTGGTAGACTGCATAGGCCCCTCCGGTTAGCCTCAAAGGGATAACTGTGGCTGGTTCTTTAATTTTGCACAGTTTACAGATTTTCTCTGCCTTTTCAATCCATTCAACGACAGCCGGTCCAGTGGTAGATCCGTCGAACTCGGGTATTAAGCGAATGTCGAATCTGTCCATTGTTAGTAACCGCACACCAAGCGCCGAAATAGCTTAAAACCAACACAAAGTCAAGTATCTGCAGAATGTCTTCTTGGTTCCTCCTCTTCTCTTTTCTCTCTCCCAACAATCGAACACAGCATATAATAACAAAACTCTAAAGCACGTCTGACAGCACTGACTTGTGCCAACAGTCTGCCCCTCCTCTTAACAACACAGGCTTTTTATATCGCAAAATCGTTCACCTCTATTTGCATATTCTTCTAACTCATGTGATCACTACTCTATAAATAAGAGTCTTGACCGTTTCTTTTCTTTCTTTTTATTTATTTTTGGTGACCGACCCGCACGTGGTCTATCCAGGTAAGTCACGCATTTCTCCACACAAAAATCCTAAATAAACATGTCAAATTACAATTAGAATCTGGATCTGATTTGTCCATAATCAATCTAGTTTAAAAATTGATTTCAGTGGATAAATAAGCAGGTCAATGCTATTTTTGGACAACAACTTTATTAATCCAAAATGATGGAGGTCTGAAATATACAATGACATTATGGTGAGATGAGTATGAGTATGAGTCTTAGTGTCCGTCACTTTCTGTTGGCCTCTGCACACAGCCTGAAAGTGGTTCATTCTTCCGCAGTTGTTGCAGGTCTGACCGTATGCGGGACACTCTTTCTTGCGAAGTTGGAAGGTTGCTCTGGCACCGTGACCTATCTTTCCACAATAAGTGCATGCCGTTTCTTGTTGTACTGTTTTCTTGGTTACAACACGTGCAGCATTTCTGTTGCGACGATATGTGCTGCTAGCTGCTTCAGCCCCTTGGGAATCAAGTAGTTTGGATGCAGAGCGTTTTCCAGATTCCTTGGCTTCAACGAACTGAAAAGTGTCTTCAAGGGTCATGCTCTGACTTCTGACCCCAAGGAGGTCTAGCTGAATGTCAGGGTCATTGAGTCCATGAATAAGCACATCACGCAGGATTGCATCTGTGTAGTTGACTTCATGGCTGCAGCTGGGGTACGGTATTAGGAATTTGCATACTCCTGCTTGTCCACGGAGACGAGCACCAAATGAGCGCACAGTTTCTTCGCGATCTTGTGTCATATTGTTCAGCATAACCTGAGCCACCATTGTGTTTTCCTCACGCACTGCCAGGGCTCTCATGGCTGTTAGGACATCTTCTTGAGATTTTCCTGTCAGGGAGCCGCCAGTTGATCTTGTAAGTTCTCTGCGCAAAGTTTCATCACAGCACTCTAACAGTTGGATTACCAGTTCTTTGTCCTTGATTTTGGTGGCTTCGACATAATCATTCCATCGTGATAGGAAGTATGACCAGTCCTCACTTGTACCAGCTGATGAGATGGTAGGTCGTTTGACGTTTTCTACCTTGTTGTAGCTTGCAGTACTTGTGGGAGTTGTGGTGTGTACTAGCGCATGAGTTGTCAGGAGTGCTGCCACAATTGCTGCGTCAAGATCAGCTGTCTCGAAGTCGCAGTCGGGAATCAGGCATTTAACCACTGGCATCCTGCTGGCGATGATGTTGGTCTAGTGGTCTCCCAGTTGGTGGAATCCGTCCGTTATAGGCGTTACTGTACCTCCATCATAAATAAGCAGGTCAATGCTATTTTCGGACAACAACTTTATTAATCCAAAATGATGGAGGTCTGAAATATACAATGACATTATGGTGAGATGAGTATGACATAATAATTCAACTATCTGTTAGATTAATTTAAGATGTGCTAATGGTTAGATTATGATGATGTAATGCACTATCCTCTAGTGGAGTTTTAAAGTTGCATTCTGTCTGCCTACAATCTTTTGATTCAGCTTCAATAATCTTGATAATACACACGTCCGTTCATATAATACATTGTCTTTCAACTTGCCAGCCGCTTCTTTTACAACTTCTATTATGCATCTTGCATCAACTAATTTGCATAGAGTTTGTGTGATTTACATGACGTCAAATACAAAAGTGATGTTGCCATTTTAGCTTTTTTCTTTCTTTTGTCCAACAAATGGACACTCTAATCAGGTAAGCTACAATTTTCCCTACACTTTCCCCTGATCTCATGATCACAAACAGGACGGGGAGGTAGTATCCGTCTTTGTCAGGTACTTCTTACAAGGGGAAAGACAGAGGCCTCACTCTGATGTGTACTCTCATCTGCGGGTCGGCTTTCAATAGACACCTTATCAGTTGGGAGATTACTAGCATTGGAATCACTGTCAAGCAGATCTGAATTCAAATAGATTAGCCACTCACTATCCTCAGAATCACTTTTGTCACTTGATAGTTGCGTCCATATTACTTCTTAAAGGTCTTTAACATGTGAAGGCTACTCATCAACTTTCTCTGACTGAGCTGATTGCTTCAATATATGACTAATGTTATATTTTGTTGTGCACCTGTTATGCAGATTTTTAACCCAAACAACATCTTTTCCATATTTCCCTCCAGTCATTTCTGGTTTGGGCAATGGGTTAACTTCAATATCATTTCTGTGTAGCACAGCAGCTGGTGTAGTGGAAGGTGAAACATCATCCTTTGGTGTGACATTGTGGTAGTAGACCGCCTCCAATATTGAACAATTTTTTTCTGGCTGTGATGGTCTTAATGATCCTATGACTTCATTCTACAATAATGTTTCCCTTGTGAGTAAGCACATTAAAACCACAGATGTATGCCCCAATATTTTGTAAATTCTCAAAACTCTTTACTGGTGAAAGCAGTGGTGTTGTCGGTCAATATTTCCATCAGTGAGTCTCGCTCAACAAAAATATTCTCCAACTGTCGGATAACAATAGTCACATTTGTCTGATGCAATGGCTATTATATTGCAAATCTAGAGTGGCTACAGTCAATGATAGTAAAAAAATTCTCACCATTGTAGTGAGTTATGTCTATCATTAATCTGTTCCAGTTGTTCTTCATGTTGAGTTTTCCTTTTTTCTAATGAACAGGTGCTGGATCTATTGATCAACAGGTTTTGCAGGCTTTCACAATGGATTGAGCAGTCTCTTTGGACACTTACAAGCCAACCGACCTGCCAAAATATAAAGTTTGTTTCACACCTGGATGTCAACTTTGATGATGTATGTCAGCCACCTGGTTTTCATCCAGTTGTCCTACTGTTGCGCAACTCCTGAATACTGGCTCCCTTCCTTTCTTGAATAGATCCATCCATCTCCACATTACTCTGGTGAGACTATCTGCATGGTTCTGACAGGACTATGAGTTTTACATTGATGGTTAATCCATATTCTTTTGCCAGCGATCGCAGGGTTCCTAACCATTTCCTGATAAGAATCTCACCAGCTGTTCTTGTGTTCACACATGCTTTTCTAGTTAAAGTGTCAAAAATCTACCGGTGCACTCAGGCAAATCAGTAACCAAGTGTGATACTGCCGCTTGCCACTGAAGGGCCAAATTGACTCCTTTGAGAGCCGCATCAAGTTCGGCTAGATTGATGTGCTGAGAATTATTAGTTGGGCATAGCCAACATGCATCCTCAATGACCATTCCATTCATTTTCAATGCCACTCTTGTGGCTTTGCAACTTGCATCCACTCAAACTGTAATTTCTTCACCGTCCATGCTCCAGTCTCTTCCAAAGGGATCCACTTCTCATATTTGACTCAAAGTTTCTGCCAATATGTGACAGAGAGATGCGTTTTTAATTCTGTCATTCCAGCTC
Source organism: Euprymna scolopes (assembly GCF_053919585.1). Lineage (NCBI taxonomy): Eukaryota > Metazoa > Mollusca > Cephalopoda > Sepiida > Sepiolidae > Euprymna > Euprymna scolopes. Next base: position 23,591 of record NC_136490.1, on the reverse strand, counting down.
TTTGTTACTGCAGTTGCTAAGCGCTTGATAAATGCAACTGCCACCTGAAACATCTACACTAAGGGAAGTGACCCATGAGTTGCTACAGAAAGAAAATATGCATTGATAGGTCAATTCATCTTTTCCAGAATTGGACTTCCTCATTTCCATCTAAGAGTGCCATCTTTTTCCCAGTTTTGCCAGCCAAGAACTTTGGGTCCGTCTCTCAGTCATACCAGATCCTACTTATGCGTTTAATGTAAATGACCAGTTTTTCACTCAACAACTTTGTCCTGATGAGACGGTGGACAAGTCTTATGCTGAGCTACGACGACTGTCTAGTTGGGTGGGGGACCATTAACTGAATGTTGAATAACGTGCGCATTCGTTTCTGGACTATTGCAACATGTCAGACATATTACATGTTTCATGTAGGATGGAAACAATGGATCTCAAAATATTCAGTTGTATTATAGTCCCAAATCCTTACAACACCAAAAAAGTTGGGCACCATCAACTTCAAACTAAAATCATTGAAACACTATAGATATTTCATGTAGGTTAAATCTATACAGCATTTGTTGCTGCCTAAAAGTAGAAATTAAAAAGACAGCACATTCCTTTTACATCGGTTGATACCAAGAATAATGGCCGCAGATGGCTTACATGTATGGAAAAAAACAAGTGTTATGGTAATCTAGTTTATTGTCATGAATGTAAATACCAATCCAAATTAATAAAACCAGGCAAATTTACAAATTATAGACTTATCTTGCTTCTGAAACATGTTCAGTGAAAACAATGAAAAATACATTTTCCTTAAAACACTTAATGTAGTCAGCAATGTGAATTCTCCGTCTTCTTAGCAAAATCACAGTTTCTTTTTAATCCAGTAATAGCAGATTACAAATTATGTCCATATTTCCCTTTTCATACAACTTTCTATTATTATTGTAATTAAAAAAAGGATTGCTGTCAACGTTAGTATGACCTTCTACATACTGACCTGTTCAGTTTGGTTCCAAGAATACGACTCTCCCTGCTCCGTCGACTTTAGTCTTTTTACAATGTCTTTTCGATGGCAAAGCCTCACTGAAATGCAAATCAATGCATATCAAACTACAATTATTGTCTCCTTCAAAAATGTTTTGTTTTCATTGACTTGGGTGACTTTTACAATGTAGGGGTGACACACTCTTTGTTGAATATGTCAAATAAATAGGGGAACTTATTTTACCATATTTTTTCTATTTTATGTGTTGGGTTAGTTTAGTTTTTTATTTAATTATTTTACTTTTCTTATGTATTTTTACCTTAAGTAAATTTTATTTTGCATGCATATTGTTTGCTATTTCACTTTAAAAGTTTAATAGGTTTCAAAGTTTAAAGGTCAAAATTTCAAATTTCTCATTAAGAGGTAATCTTCACAGATCATCTAAATTTCTATATGCATGTCATACTATTGTAGAGAAAATTGTAACTTACTCTGCTAGCATGTGTGCATGCTTCAAAGGGTCGGTTGTGTAACAAGAATAAAAAAGAAAGGCTAATATGGCAACACCCAGTTGATTTTATTGTTGACGGTAACATGAGCAATGTTGTTTCTAAGCAAATTAGAAAGGTGAATAAAAACAGACATGAAGCGAACAGGAAAACGAGTTGGAAGAAGGCGTGTGCAAAACAACTTGAAAGAGTGTTGAGTTTTGGAATCAGAAGTTTTGACAACCGAGCGTCAAGTTGTGGAGTTGGAAGTTTTGACAGCAGTGTGTCGACTTAACCGAGAAATTGTCAGTTTAACCATAAACTATTTTGGCTTTGTAAGCAGAGACTTAAAAAAATTGGCAGATCTTACATTTGCTTAATTCCAGTGTTTGATGGATCTATCGCTGGACCGTCCACTGTTAATGGGTTGAGAAGGTTGAGCATATCTGTAAACAGTGCAAAATAAAAGAACCAGCAACAGTCATCCCATTGAGGTTAACCAAAGGGCCCCATGCAGTATACCAACAACTCGAGGATGAATCGGACTGGGATGAAATTAAGCAGAGCTGCAGAGCCTGCATACAGCATTTGGTACGGATCCGTTTGTTGCATGGCAACAGTTCACTAGCTGGCGACTTCACCCAAGGAAATGGTTGACATGCGCTTAGCCGATTTACGAAAGTAATCTGTACTATTTGGTGTGTTAATAACAAAATATTAAGCTATGCCTTTTTAGTAGGCCTACCTGAGGATGTCAGTAGATGAATTACCAACAGATGAGTTGTTGGCCTGAACTCAAAAAGGAACTCAAACCATTGGCAGCCACCAGCACCTGTTGTGTAGTGCCTGACAGAGACAATGTGGATTCTCTCCCAGCTAGCGATAAGTGCAAGAGCCCGGTGTGCTATAAATGAGGGGGAGGCGGGTCTAATCATTTTCCTAAGGAGTGTTGGAGTCAAAGTGATATGAGAAGTGTTCATCTACGAATAGTACGATGTTATCACTGCAATGAAGTGATCACATATCTAGCAACTGTTCAAGAAACAAAGTTGAGGACAAGGTATTGTCGCCACCTTTGCCCCTTGTTAAACAATAAACACAATTGCCTGTTGTTGGCATCGGAATAAGTGATGTGCAGTGTTCGGTTCTTGTAGACACACGATGTTGTCTCTATAGTTAGTGCAAATCACTGCCAAATGTGAAGGTAACAACAAGTGAGTGTTATAACCATGAATGGTTCATCCCAAGCATTTTGTGGTGTAGGAACTGTCACTGTCTGTACTAAGAAAGGTGATTAAGCTGAAGTCGATGTTCTGGTGATGCAAGAAAAACCTTTTGGCTACAACCTATTAATTGTAATTGATACAATACAAGCATTGGGAGACATCATAATCACAGCGGCTGGAAGTGTAAGGCTTGGTAGAGGGAAAGAAGTCTGTGCATCTATTTCTATGGAGAAAAAGGACTTCTATGCTCCGTTTGATGACAAATGGCCTAGTCTGTGAGGTGAAAGTGGACCAGAAACAAGGTGCCAGATCAGCTGTGCAATACTATTCCAGAATGTGCAATTTTTACCAAGAATCAGGCTGCATATGACGAAAAGCTTAAGATGTGGATTAATAATGGTTGGCTAATACCATAACCACAGGAACATCTAGGACCACCCAAAGGATTAATTCTGCTCATGGCTATAGAGCAACCTACTAAAAACAAAATTCAACCTGTAATAGAATACTGAGAAATTGAATCAACATGTTGAAGCTTTCACCAGAAACACAGATGTGTGCACTGCTAAACTACGGGAGTGGTGTCAGAAAGAAAGTAATGTAGCACTGCTGGATTTGAAGAGAGCTTACCTGCAGATATTGGTCCATGAGTGTAGAGTTGAATGTAATAATCAAAGAGGAAAGCGTCCCTGTGTGTGTGTGTGTGTGTGTGTGTGTGTGTGTGTGTGTGTGTGTGTGTGTGTGTCGTGCGGTCATACAACTTACCTTCGATGAAATCTCAGAAAAAGAGAAATTAAAGATGGCAGCCATGGATTTATAAGGTGTAGTCTTGTGGAATCTCACGAGATCTCATCTCCCACTGCACATGTATGCAAATGGAATGGGGTCAGTTTTCTGATAAAATGTCTGTTGGCAGAGGCAGATGGGAGAGACGTGCTGGAAGCTGAGAGAGAAAGTTGTCAGTGACGAATTCTAGCTGGACTTTTGCGTATTGTATTTGGTTCATTTTGTTTTGCTGTTTACCAGCCCATTTAACATCGAGCTATTTCGGCATGATGGGGGACAAATTCAACCTTAAATTAATACCGGAATTCGATGGCTCGACCCCGGTACTTGAGTGGGTGGAGAAGGTGGAACTACATTGCCTGTTGTCTAGTGTGAAGGATATTGAACATGTGGTTCCTCTACGTCTGTCTGGCAAGGGTTTTGCAGTATATCAACAGCTTAGTCCTGAGGAAAAACAGGATTATGAAAGGATCAAGGCGACATTATACAAGGCGTTCGCTATCGACCCCGGTGAAACTGTCAATGTTTATTTGGCCGAGCTGATGAAATTGACAGTGCTGTTTGGTGGGCAGCCTGAGTGGGCCTTGGCATGCAAATTTTTTGCAGGGCTCCCAACTGGAGCAAAGCAACTCCTGCGGGCTAGCTCAAGCATAACTTCATTGTCCCTTAACGACCTGGTAGACCGGGTCAGGACCGTGATGAAGAATACTTATGAGATGGGAGAACCAGTAGTTGCTGCTGCACAGTGTGCATTAAATGAGGATAGACCGTCCTAGGGAACCGTCCTGCATGATGAAGTCATGTGTTATAGGTGCAATGACCAGCACCACATTGTGAGGAACTGCCGGTGGCAACTGACAGCTATTCTCTGCTACCAATGTCATAAGACTGGTCATATGGCCCGGAATTGTTCGGAAAACGGGGTCGGGGACAAGGCGCCAGCGTCGACCTCTTCCCCAAACAGAAATTAGACGAGGCACTTCCAACCATTCAGGTCTCCATCAATGAGACATTGTGCTCAGCACTCTTCGACTTTGAGTGCTCTCACACTGCCGCACTTTGAAGAAGAAGACTACTAGATTAATCACCTTCAGTGGAGCGACACAGACATGTTGTGGGGTGGGCACTGTGAACATTCGTACTAAAACTGGAAATTCAGCTAACATCAAAGTGCTGATAGTACTCAAGAAACCGCTCAGCATTGACCTGCTCCTAGGCTATGATGCCATCAGAGCCCTAGGTGGTGCTCACATAACGCAGACGGGGGCAATACAATTTCAGAAGAAAGTTCCAGTGTGTGCTGCTTTGAAGATTGATCAGCCAGACTTTAGTGTCGAGTTTGACCAGCAGCAGAAGACTTGGACAGTCACATGGAAGTGGTCAGAAAACCAGAAACCAGGCAAAGTGTGAAATGATGTAACAGAGTACCATGTACCCGACTAAATGAGGCCTGCATATGAAGAGGAACTTCATGATTGGATCAAGGATAGCTGGTTGATTCCCTACCCCTATGAGAAACTTGGACCTCCCAAAGGCCTGATGGCAGTTGCTCAGCACAACAAAGCAAAGGTGAGGCCAGTGATGGACTATCGCAAACTGAACGCGCATGTTGATGCATTCACGGCAGACGCTGACGTTTGTGCCAGAAAGTTACGAGAGTGGCGCCAGCACGGTTCCAATGTGTCCCTGCTGGATCTAAGAAAAGCATACCTGCAGGTTCGAATCAGTGAAACAATGTGGCCTTTTCAGACAATAGTGTTTGCTGGCAGGAGGTACTGCCTTACCAGACTCGGCTGTGGGCTGAACGTGGCACCCCAAATAATGAAGACCATTATTAACACTGTGTTGTCACAGGAAGAGACAATAAAAGATGGGACATCGGCATACCTTGATGATATATATGTGAATGAAGACATGGTGTTATCATCACGTGTGAGGACCAAACTGGCTGAGTTTGGTTTGACGTGCAAGGATCCAGAACGTTTGGTGAATGGCGTTTGTGTCTTGGGTCTGAACGTTCGACAGGAGCAAGGAACTTTGAAATAGTGGCACGGAACTGCAGTTCCTGAAGTGCCCGATCTCTTCATGAGGCGAGCAGTATTCTCCTTGTGTGGAAAACTTGTGGGGCACCAATCAGTGTGTGGATGGACTCGCATGGCAACAGGCATCATAAAAAGGAGCGCAAGCGCAGTCACCAAAGCCTGGGATGATGAAACAGCCGACGATCTGTTGGTTTGCATAGTGAATGAGACCATCGGAAGGGTAAAGCAGGATGACCCCGCCAAAGGAGACTGGTGCATGCAGGGAGACAAACTGAATGTGTGAGTGAATTCAGGCTCTCTGGCAATCGATGTGCTGTTGGAGAAGAATGGTGCTGTGATTGAGGATACTTGCTGGTTGCGACGGGCGAGTGACGCTGCTCATATCAACCTGGCAGAGCTCGATGCGGTGATAAAAGGTATCAACCTGCCACTCCAGTGGAAAGTCAGAAAATTACGCATACACACAGATTCACTATGCGTGTACCACTGGATATCAGACACACTGACAGGCCAGACTAGGGTGCGCACTAAGTCAGCCAGCGAGATGCTGATCAGACGGAGGTTGGAGACTGTAAAAAAGCTGGTAACAGAGTACAACCTGTCTGTGGATGCGGTAATGGTCACTTCATATTGCAACCTTGCTGATAGGCTCACTAGGGTGCCACAGAAATCGTATGACACCATGAAGAAGAAAGCCGAGCCAGTACCATTATGTACCGCCTCTATTGAGGTGGCGGATGAAATCAGGAAGATACACCACCTCAGTGGACACCCCGGACATGTTATTTTGTGCAGGTGTCCAATCCGTTGGTGCCCAAAAGTGCTGTGAAAGCAGTAGTCAGGGAATGCCAAACATGTCAGTCAATTGACCCCGCCCCGGTCAGATGGCGGAAAGGTCAGCTGGGAGTAAGCACGACTTGAAGCCGACTGGGTATGGACATAACCCACTATGGCAGCCAGCACTTCCTCACCCTGATCGATTGTGGACCAACAAGGTTTGCAATCTGGCGCCCGTTAATAAGACAGGATTCCTCCAGTGTAATCCGTGAATTGGAGTCCATATTTTATGAAAGAGAGCCGCCTGAAGAGATCCTCACAGACAATGACACGGCCTTCTGCAGTGGGGAATTCAGACGTTTCGTAAATGAGTGGGGGATCTAGCTCAGACACAGATGTGCATATGTACCAAGTGGCAACGGCATAGCAGAGCAGTGCCATTGAAGCGTGAAGAGGATCGCAGCAAGAAAACAATGCACGATAATAGAGGCGGTCTATAGATATAATGCAACTCCAAAGGATGGCATGACTGCTCCAAGCGCATCCACCAATGCAATCCACTGCTATCGAATGCACATCAAGGACATTGACGCCTGTCTGCCTAATTGGCAGGAAACCCGGGGGCCGTATGAGTTAGGGGACACTGTTTGGGTGAAGCCTCCCAATAATCGATGCACCCGCAGCTTTCAAAGAGGGTGAATCACTGGCATCATCAGTGAGCAAGCCATGCTAGTCAATGGTACTCCATGCCATGTGAAGGATATCCGGCCTGCCCTGAATACAAACCAGTTGCCGAGTAGCAGTGATGGTGAATCATCCAACGATGACCTGTGGATCCATTCAATTCCCCACGATGGTACAACTGTGAACCCCAACACTGATGCCGATAGTTCCAGCACCCCTTCTGATAGCTCTGACGAAGATGAAGCCCAGCCTGATGGTATGACTGTACGCCCTAATGCTGATGCTAATGGTTCCGACACATCTTCTGAGAGCTCCAATAAAGATGAAGTAGTCCAACCAATCCCTCTTCGTAGTAGTGCCCGCAACAAATGACCGCATCCACCATGCCAAATGTGTTGTCTGGAGAGCAGGGGGGGAGTGTAGATTTGAATGTAATAATCAAAGAGGAAAGCATCCCTGTGTGTGTGTGTCGTATGGACATACAACTTACCTTCAGATGGGATCTGAGAGAAAGAGAAATTAAAGATGGCAGCCATGGATTTATAAGGTGTAATCTTGTGGAATCTCACGAGATCTCATCCTCCACTGCACATGTATGCAAATGGAATGGGGTCAGTTTTCTGATTAAATGTCTGTTGGCAGAGGCAGTTGGGAGAGACGTGCTGGAAGTTGAGAGAAAAAGTTGTCAGTGACGAATTCTAGCTGGACTTCTGCGTATTGTATTTGGTTTATTTTGTTTTGCTGTTTACCAGCCCATTTAATGTCAATGAGTCACGGTGGCATTTCACACAGTGATAAGCAAGAGAAAACGATATTGTTTGACACACTTAGGTTTGGGCCTAAATGTAGCACCCTTAATAATGACAGCTATTATTAAAACTGTATTTATGCAGGATGAGACCACACTGAAAGATACTTCAGCTTACATTAATGACATTTACACTAAATAGGGCATTATGTCTGCAGATGTGCTTCAAATGAAACAGGAATATTTCGGTTTAATAATCAAGGATAATACACGCTTAAAGAATGGAATGCCCATGTAAGACCTGGAGGTCTGAGAGATGTGTAATACTTCATGATGGAAGTGAGGGAGCCTGATTTCAAAGTTACCTAGTGTGTTGATGAAACACATAACATTTTCTATTTGTGGTAAATTAGTAGGACATTAACCAATCTGTGGATGGCTCAGGTCAGCAACAGAAGTATTAAAAAACAAGTAAGTGTGGTAACAAAAGGATGAGATCACAAAGTGGATAATTATTCTCTCCAGCAAATGATGGCTGAAATGTTAACTAGAGTATGTAGGAACGACTCTTCCCAGGTCGAGCAGCATGTATCCAGACACAAACTAAATGCATGCGTTGATGCAAATTCATTGGCTACAAGTGTAATGTTGGAATGATTGGGTGCTATTGCGGAAGATGCATGCTGGCTTTGTCCAAAAAATTATGCTCAGCATATAAATTTAGTGGAACTTGATCACATGCTAAAAGGCCTTAATTTTGCACTGTAATGGCAGGCCAAGATTGTACATCTCCACACTGACTCATTGTGTTTACCACTGGTTGATCAAAACCTTAACTGGAAAGCCATGAGTAAGGACTAAAGCCACAAGTGATATGTTGATATGAAGGAGACTGGCGATAAGAAAGTGTCTAGTTCACGTATACAGTTTGCAGGTTGACATTACTCTAGTTGCATTGGCACAGAATTTGACTGATAAGTTGGACTGAATGCCAATGAAATGGATTAATATAAGATAGGGACCTGATGGTATGTGCAGCCTTAACAAATCATTTAACACCTAATCAGATCCATGTAATAAATCAGCAATGTGAACATCCCAAAATTCGTTGGACCACGTATTTTGTTCGGAAAGTGCATTCTGCAAGTACCAAGGCACATCAAGACATCCATATGCTCATGCGAATTGACTCAGCACTATTCCAATGGCAAAAAGGGAAGCTTGAGGTGGCAGACAACTAGTGTCGGATAGGCATATATGTAACACATTATGATTGCAAACATTTCTTAATTTTAACAGATTGTGGCCCCACACATTTCACAATATGGCACTTGTTGACAACAGTATACATCAAACATTGTACGAAAATTAAGATCTGTTTTTTTATTGTAGAGCCTTGCTTGAAATCCTAAGTGAAAATGCCTCTACATTTCAATGTCAAGTATTTCAGAAATTCATACACGTGTTGTGTAGTGGGATGTAGATATCGGGGTGAACATATAACGGAGGATGAGACATTTATATAACGGCATATACGGTAATGTTATTCTTGGAGATTTCATATTATCAATACACTACAGATTTTTGTTTTTTCATTGCTGTTGGTAACAGTAATTTATTGACTATATTTTGTTTCATCATATTTTTGCTGGTAGCTATTCCTACAATTGCCAAAAATTAATATGAATGACATAGTTTTAAGAGTCATTTTTAACACATTTCACCATTTATTCACTTATTTGGAACTCATTATTACTTGAACATCTTTTGTTTAAACAAACTTAACTGGAATAGATACATTGAGAGCATTGCCAAGGCTGCTGCGAAAAAGGTAGGCTCTCTCTACCGTGCTAGAAGGCTACTTATGCCTGAAAATATCCTGTACCTCTATAAAGCCACCATTCGCCCATGTATAGAGTACTGTTGTCATATTTGGGTTGGTGCATCTGCTACTTGTCTCTCACTTCTGGATAGGGTATAAAAGAGAGTCGCCAACCTGATAGGTCCTGAGCTGTCATGTAAGGTTCAGCCTCTGTCCCATCGATATGTTGCATCCCTCTGCCTGTTCTACAAGTACTTTAATGGTGAATGCTCTGACGAACTACAAGCACTTCACTTGTACCCCCTTCGACGTGAATAAACCTGACAAGCAACTAAATCACACCTGTTCACAGTAGAGATCCCTATGTGTAAAAAAGCCTTCTACTCCAAAAGTATTTTTCTCCAGAACTGCTAGACTTTGGAACACCCTTCCGGAATTCTGCTTTCCTAACTGTACTGACACGCAGAAGCTCCGGTGAAATGTGAACAGAAATCTTGTTACTCATCTCCCTTTATAATACCCTGCAACTTATGTCCTCGATAGTAGCCTCCTACTTCAAAGTGGCACTGTGCCTTGTTTGGGGTGAAAATTGAATAATAAAAAAAAAAAAAATACAATTATCTTCGACTAACATGTTTTGGTTTGAGCGAGAAAAGATGGGAATTCAGTGATTAAAAATATAACTGTTTTTTGTTTATTTTGGGGTCATTTTAAACGATAGTCAAATTAAAAAAAAAAAAGGGTGGAAAACAAACACAAATATACAACAAATAAATGTTATCAACAGCATGATAAATTACTCTTCTACCGACCTGGATAGGTTTGTTTGTGTTTTAACTTTAGTTTAAGTGTTTGTTTTACTTAAAAACCAAAAGTACTGTAAAATCTGGCGTGTTTAAGAAAAAATCAAAATTAAATTAAGTTAAACTCACTTTTTGTGAATCTGCTTTCGAATAACTCAATTTGCTTGAAAGAAAGATGATAAGATTTAGACGCTAAAATTAGGTTTTTTCATATATAAGTTGAAATTCAAAATGGCGACCTGAAAATCAGGTTCGCAGAAAATTAATCTTTTTGATCATTTCAGGTAAAACAATAATAATTTAGCTCCAAATTTTAATTAATTTAATTTAAATAGAGAGTACGTAATTTTGTATATAGTTGATAAAATGTAAATCGGAGAGTCATAAATAATTATGGTGGTGGTAGTAGTAATAGTAGTAGTAGTAGTAGTAGTAGTAGTAGTAGTTTAGGGAATGATCGAAGGGAGATAAATCATAATACCAAAGATTTTATTAAATGAATGGTCTGAGCTCATTAAAAAAAAAAAAAAAAAAAGCGGTAAAAATAGCGACAACAGAACATCGACCACTCGACCACTTTTTAAGGGGTAATCGAGGTCGCTGACAACGAATCTGATAATCAAACCCGTCACAAATTTATCGTTTGCATGATATTAATCCCTAAGCCAGAGTCTATTTTCCGCCCCTTTTACAGCTTCCGTTTACGCTATGCGCGAGCGCGCGGTAACATAAACAACGGTTGTTGAATGTGCCTTCACGTCGCAAACTGCCTTTTCACATGGCGGACGAATCTTTTGTGGAACATTTAAAATAATATAAAAAAGAAAAAAGCACTCCAAGTGGATGTCGAAAAGACATTTTTTTTTATTTGTTTTTTTTTTTTTCAGAGCAGAATTTTGATTTTTCTTTTTTTTTCATTGGCGGACAATTTTAAATTTGTGGTGGTGGGGCAAAATAGGGAAAATGAATTGAATTGAGAAAGAGACGAACTACATGTTAAATTGAATTAAACAAACTGGAATTTATTTCGTGAAGAAACATATGAAAGAAAAGTGTACAACACAACATGTGTTTATGTTCGCGTTCGTCTCTCGCTGTTTACTGGTGAGAAGGAAAGTTTATTGTAGTACAGAGAGAGAGAGAAAATGAGAAAAAGTCAATTCAGTTTGGTGTGCGTCTCTCGTCATTAGCTGGTGAGAAGGAAAGTCTATTGTGGTATAGCGAGAGAGAGAGAAAATGAGAAAAAGTTATGACCTTCACCTTCACTGAGGTGAACGATTTATATGACCTTCACCGAGGTGCGCGACGGCACACAAAAATAAACCGCCTCTTAATCACCTGCTAACGTACGCGGCACTGTAACGTCCAATGACAACAACAACAACCTTCCCACTCGACCTGCCTTTATACCACTATCTCAATCCCTTCTCTTGCGCATGCGCCTGTAGATTCCTGACAACCTTGAGACTTCCGCTTATAAAAACCCAAGTTTTGTTGTCGCGCATGCCTATTGTGCCAGTTGGCACAGTTTAATATTCAAATTTAAAATCGTTAAATACAATTTAGGCGCGCAGTGCAATTGATTGTTTCGGCGCGTTGAAAAAATGAAAAATGACACCAACGCAAATTCCGGCGTGACCTTTATATACCAAAGGTGCGGACCTAGTTGAAAGCACCCCATGTGATGTCTTCCATCCAATGGAATTCCTCCTAGGACACATTTTAAAACTGATTTTCTAGAGCTCGTTTGGAGCCGATCAAATCGAATATAAACATGCACAAACACAAAATCTCTCTCTTTAGTCTCTTAGCCTTTCGAGCATTCTTTTGTTTCTTTAAACTCTTCCGACTCATTCAACGCTTTCTCATTAGGACTTGCCACATGTGCAATCATCAATTATTTCATTTCCACTGCTCCGCGCATTAATACTCTCTTTTAACAGACGAACATTAATATTGTCTCTGCTACAAATTTGAACATTCAAAGAACACAAAAAAAAAAGAGACTCTCCATCTTTCATATGAACTCAAAAAAAGGAACTCTGAAGTATTGAGAACTGTAGGAGACTAGGTCATATATAAATACCCCAATCCCGTTACAAGAGAATAATGAAACGAATGAGGAATTGAAGGAAACAAAGGCTCAGTTAATGGATAAGATAAACGTTGTTTATTTGCTATTGAAAGAAATGAATGTTTTAGTTATGATGTGTCCGAGCGTATGTAACCAATGCTCGTTGCAGGACTGGTGTTGTAGCAAAAAAGGAAATGTGTTTATATCTCAAGTTCGGGTCACTATTGTTTGTTCGCGCGTGGGAAGAGAAATAATTGTTGTAGGAAAATTGAGAATGATAGTCCAGCGTGTGTATGCATTGATACGGAATGAACTTGAGTAGGGTAGTATAATTAAACAAAGCGTACTTATCTTTTCAGACGACGGTGGTGGGAAGTGAGCGGCCGGCCGTGCTACTTCGGTGATATGTGTCAGGCTTTTAACTGGAGAGCGACGACTACATTTATCAACCTAGCGGCGCGGCATTTTTGCCTCCTGTGTTTTTCTTCTTTTTCTTCTTTGGTTTGTGTAAGATAGGCATTGTTAGAGTTGAAGGCGTCTCGGCTCATAACGTGAGAGCGGAGTTGGCTTCAGTTCACTGGTGCCTTATTTCTTCTTCTTCTTCTTCTTCTTCATCTCTTTAGGTCGGGTGGAAGAATGTCTGTGCGTTCACTGATGCAGCTGGGCGAATCTCCTTTTCTTTTCTTTTTTTTCTTCATTTCTTTAGGTCGGGTGGAAGACTGTCCGTGCGTTCACTGACGCAGCTAGGCGAATCTCTCTTTTTTCTTTCTGGTCCCCTCCTTTTATAGTCGTAAACCGGCTCCCAGCGGCTGTGATAATTTAGGCCTTTATTTTCGGCGGGGAGCTCTGCCATTGGTTCATAATTCTTTTATGGTTTCTTATTTTTCTTTTTCCAAACGGAAGCGATGCGTGGAGCCATGTGCAAATGACGATTTTTTATTTCGTCTCTTATGCTAGACACGTTAGCATTCGGTAGGCATGTTCCCACAGAACTATGTTTTAACTTATTATTGTTTTTTTATTTCTATTCCGGAAATAAACCTCCATTTGTGTTGCACATAAGATTTCTTATTTTTATTTTTATTATTTGTGGAGGAAGTCAGTTCCCCAAAAAAGGCCAGGCGACCCCCACAAGTTTGTGACCCGACGCAGAAATCATATGCACAACGGAATCTTATAAGCTATTAAACAACCATGACTCAGCGGCAAAAGCAACAATTTTTTTCGACCACAGTTTCAAGCTCCGCGTCATCGGAAAAAGTCAGTTGACAGTTTAAAGGCTTTGAAATCACTTTCGAGCGAAGAAAACAAACATGGAACCTTCCTGTGTTGAAAAACCTCTGGCAACGTTAACGGTAAATATACCAGCATTTAATCCTACCAACATAAAGACCTGGTTTATCCAAATCCAGGCCCTTTTCGACGCAAAGCGGATAACGTCTCAACAAACCAAATACTGTTACTTGGTGGAAAAACTCCCGGCAGACGTCGTCGAAGAGGTGGCGGATTTATTGGAGAATGTGCCTGAAGACAACCCATATGACGAACTTAAGGAGGCCATCTTACGACAGACAGGCTTTTCAAACGAAACAAGGTTACGCAATCTTTTCACCCAAGTAGAATTGGGAGATCGCACTCCATCACAACTTTTGCGATACATGCGTACATTGCTAGGGGACAACAAAATGTCCGAAAATATAATGAGAAGTCTGTGGCTGGATAAACTTCCAGACACAACAGTACAAATCCTAGCACCCACAACGGAAGAGACAAATATTGAAAAACTCGCCGATATGGCAGATCGAATCCATGAAAATCTGAGGCACCGCAAAGTAAACTCAGCACAAGCACAGCAGAAACAGACGTGCGACGACGATATATCGGGACTAAAAATGACGGTCGAAAATCTCACTCGACAAGTGCAGGAATTAATGCAAATAAACCATCGTTACTCATTTAATAAACGATCGAACTACCGAAAACGAAGTCTTAGTAGAGGTCGAAGCAACACACGGGAACGAGCGAACGAAATCTGTTTTTACCACAAAAAATTCGGCACACAAGCTCGGCGTTGCACTAATCCTTGTTCTTTTAAAAACAAGAATCAGGGAAACGAATATTCCGGCCAGTAGAGACGACGACTGTCGCTGGATTTTCCACTAAAGGTCGTTTATTTTTTATTCGTGATAATAATCATGGACAAAACTTCTTAATAGACACTGGAGCTGAAATCAGCGTGATACCACCTCTACGTAAACAAAAAGCTATTCCACAGCCTTACCACCTCCAAGCAGCTAATGGCACACAAATACCGACATACGGTGAAAAATATTTAGACGTCAATCTCGGCTTGTGCCGCACATTTCCGTGGATTTTTACCATAGCCAACGTGACGACACTAATATTAGGAGCAGATTTCCTAGCACGGTTTAATCTATCGGTAGACATGACTAGTCGCACACTGACTGATAACCAAACAAAAATTGTAATTAAAGGTATCACCACAAGATACCAGTCTACTGGGATTAGTTCTGCCTTACCTGAAGAGACGTACATTCGTCGGCTGTTTCAAAAATACCCACAACTCATTCAGCCATTCAAAGTCACAGATAATATTAAACATAATGCAAAGCATTATATTAAAACGAATAGACAACCAGTCTACACCACCCCCCAGACGTCTGAAGCCGGATAAGTACAAGATCGCAAAAGACGAATTTCAACGCATGTTGCAACAAGGAATTATCCGACCTTCCAAAAGTGCGTGGTCATCTCCTCTACACATGGTACAGAAAGCAGACGCGACAACATGGCGCCCATGCGGCGATTTCAGGAGATTAAATGCACAAACTGTACCGGATAGATATCCTATCCCACACATTCACGATTTTGCAATCGGACTGCAAAATGCCACGGTATTTTCCAAACTGGATTTAGTAAAAGCGTATTACCAAATACCGGTGGTGGATGAAGATATCCACAAAACAGCACTGACCACACCATTTGGAGTTTACGAATGCGTCAGAATGCCATTCGGACTTAGGAACGCTTGTCAAACCTTCCAAAGGTTAATAGACGAGGTTTTTAGGGACCTTCCATTCGTATTCGCTTATGTGGACGATGTCCTAATTGCTAGTAGAAACCTCGACGAACATAAACAACACTTGGAACAAGTTTTTCAAAAACTGTCCCATTACGGTTTAAAAATAAACTTGGACAAATGTATTTTCAGTCAGCAAGAAGTAAACTTCCTTGGACATTCAATTGATAAGGATAGTATATCACCATTACCCGAAAAAGTAAGCGCCATTACGGATTTTCCACAACCTACGTCTGTTAGACAAGTTCGTCGCTTCATAGGTATAATTAATTACTACAGACGATTTTTACCCAACTGTTCCACAATCCTTGCACCGTTAACGTCATTATTGAAGAACAAAACGAAAAACCAACAATTAAAACTGGAAGGATCAGCTTTAAAAGCTTTCCATCAAGCTAAAACTGCCTTAGTCAATTTCACAAAATTGAATTATATTAAGGACAGCGAAGAATCGAAGCTTACACTTACAACAGACGCATCAGACATAGCTGTAGGAGCAGTTATACATCAACTGACAGGAGATACAATGACCCCTATATCGTTTTTCTCAGCCAAACTGAGCAAGACACAGACAAAGTACAGTACCTTTTCAAGGGAGCTATTAGCAATTTATTTGTCAATTAAACATTTTAGACATCTGTTAGAAGGAAGAAACTTCTGTATTTACACTGACCATAAACCGTTAACATATGCACTGCATACGCATGTAGATAAATATGGTCCAAGAGAAATCAGACACCTTGATTATATTGCCCAATATTCCACAGACATCAGATACGTCAAGGGGCAAGAAAATATCGTGGCGGACGCATTATCACGAGCTGCAATAACTTCACTAAATTCCAGTTCGTTAACTATAGAATTAATTGCACAAGAACAAAAGACGGACAAGACACTCACTGACGTACAACAGAAAACGTCTTTGCAACTGAAGGAAATGCCCGTACCTTTTAGTGTAACAACACTTTATTGTGATACAGCAAAAGAACAACCGCGTCCATACATACCGCCAAAGCATCAGACGACATGTTTTTCTACATTTTCACAATATGTCGCATCCAGGCAAACGAGCCACCGTAAAAATAATAACAGACCGCTTTGTTTGGCCGAATATGAATGCAGATATTCGAAATTGGACCAAGACGTGTGTATCCTGTCAGAAAAATAAAATACACAGGCACACGAAGTCACCGCTGGGCACTTTCAGTGCGCCTGATGCCAGGTTCACCAATATCCACGTTGACTTGGTGGGGCCATTACCGCCCTCAAAAGGACACACCCACATTCTCACCATAGTCGACAGGTTCAGCAGATGGCCAACAGCCATACCCGTGAAAGACACATCGGCGGCGACAGTATCTGGAACAATACTAAAAGACTGGATAGCAATTTTTGGAGTACCGTCAATACTTACAACGGACAGAGGTTCGCAATTTCAATCGAAACTCTTCACAGAGTTCAACCAATTGTTGAGAACAACCCACATAAAGACTATTGCTTATCACCCTTGCTCAAACAGCCTCGTCGAACGCTTTCACAGACAGCTAAAAACTTCTTTGGCTACGAGTCTTAACAACGTGGACTGGTCAGATAATTTACCATTAATCCTATTAATGATCCGAAACACAATAAAAGAAGACTTACAAAGCACACCAGCAGAGCTAGTTTTTGGATCCGTGGTCACACTACCTGGACAGTATTTTAATGCATACACAAATATTTCACCCACGGCTACATTTGTGACGGAATTAAAGAACAAAATGTCTTCTCTCAAATTTACCCCCACCAGGAGGACTGACAAACAAACATATATACCGAACGACCTTCACACATGCAAATTTGTGTTTATCAGGAATGATACGGTCAAAAAGCCATTTTGTCCAAATTACACTGGACCATACCAAGTTTTGGACAGAAGTGAAAAATATTTTACTGTCCAACAGAAAGACAGGAAAGACAACATCGCGATCGACCGAATTAAACCAGCATACATTGAGGAATAACCTCAGACAATTTCACCACCAGAACAAATTCCTTAGAATATGGGAGTCCAGCAGAAAATGACGAGGACACCAAACCCATGACAAAAACGGGTAGGAAAGTCCACTGGCCGAAACATTTCAAGGAATACATTACATATTGAAAAAAAAAATTTTTTTTCCAATCTGGGAGGAGTATTTGTGCCAGTTGGCACAGTTTAATATTCAAATTTAAAATCGTTAAATACAATTTAGGCGCGCAGTGCAATTGATTGTTTCGGCGCGTTGAAAAAATGAAAAATGACACCAACGCAAATTCCGGTGTGACCTTTATATACCAAAGGTGCGGACCTAGTTGAAAGCACCCCATGTGATGTCTTCCATCCAATGGAATTCCTCCTAGGACACATTTTAAAACTGATTTTCTAGAGCTCGTTTGGAGCCGATCAAATCGAATATAAACATGCACAAACACAAAATCTCTCTCTTTAGTCTCTTAGCCTTTCGAGCATTCTTTTGTTTCTTTAAACTCTTCCGACTCATTCAACGCTTTCTCATTAGGACTTGCCACGTGTGCAATCATCAATTATTTCATTTCCACTGCTCCGCGCATTAATACTCTCTTTTAACAGACGAACATTAATATTGTCTCTGTTACAAATTTGAACATTCAAAGAACACAAAAAAAAAAGAGACTCTTCATCTTTCATATGAACTCAAAAAAAGGAACTCTGAAATATTGAGAACTATGTTTTAACTTGTTATTGTTTTTTTATTTCTATTCCGGAAATAAACCTCCGTTTGTGTTGCACATAAGATTTCTTATTTTTATTTTTATTATTTGTGGAGGAAGTCAGTTCCCAAAAAAAGGCCAGGCGACCCCCACACTATACAAGGCACAAACACGAGGGTGTTTGTTGTGCTGGTAAGTACTACCCTCCCCCCTGATCTGATGATCACATAGAGTGCACTCCGGGGGTGGCCTCTTAGTTCATTGGCTTCTGCGAAGGGTGGTATTTACACTCTCGGATTCAGGTTCTGGTTCTGGTTCTGGGTGTGGTTCTGGTTCCTGTTCTGATCCTTCCTGATCAGACGAACTACAACTACCACTCTCTTGCTCGGTGACCTCATTCATTAGCAGCTCCTCATCTGATGATTCATCGCTCTCTGTAGTTGTGGGATGTACTTCACTAGCTGGGCGAAGATCGCGCACATGGCGTGGGGTTCAATCAACAAGGACCGACTGCTGGCTGACCACTCCAGATATTCGTCCTCGCTTGAACTTGGTGGTGCACCGATTTCCAGGAGGTCTAACCCAAACTGGATCCCCTACCTTGTATTTGTTATGACTCTCCTCGTCGATTGGTTGGACAGTGTCAATGCCCTTTATCCTAACACGGTATTTGTGTATGGCATTGGCCGGTGCTGTTGTTAGTGTCTTCCCATCCTTTGGTGTGATGTTATACCAATACGTGGCCTCCGTAATGGTGCATTGCTTTCTGGCAGCAATTCTCTTGATGCTGCGATGGCTCCTCTCAGCAATGCCATTCCCTGATGGCACATGAGCACATCGCAGTCGTAGTCGGACACCCACTCATTCAACAACTGCCGAACTTGGTGGCTACAAAAAGCAGCATAGTTGTCCATCAATATCTCTTCCGGCGCACCTCGCTCAGAAAAGATAGATGACAGTTGGCGGACAACATTCGCTGAGTCCTGCCTGGTCATTTGCCGCCACACCGCAAAACGAGTGGGTCCACAGTTGATAAGGGTTAGAAAGGGCTTACCACTGTAATGGGTAATATCCATCGCTAATCGTTGCCACACATGCTCAACTTCCAATCGCCCCTTCTGCCATTGCTCAGGTGCAGGATCGATAGACTTGCATGCCTCACAGTGCTTGATGATCTGCCTGACATCTGCCCTTGTCACTGCCGGGTCCACACACCTCGCAAAATACAAAGTTCTTTTGATACCTGGATGTCCACTCTGCACATGAATTCTTTGTATTTGGCATGAGCTAATCACGCCAACTGCGCAAGATCGAGCAGTGAACTCCACGCCTGTCTTCACAGCTTCATACCATTTGTGAGGCACGCGGGTTAGTTGGTCTGCACGATTACAGTGTGATGCTATGATAGTTACACTCACCAACAGGTCATACTCTGATACCAGACTCTTCAGAGTGTTTAGCCTCCGCCGGATTAACATCTCACTGGCTGCCTTAGAGAGAGTGTTAGACACCCAGTGGTAGACGCAGAGAGAATCCATGTTCAAGTGTAACTTCTTCGACTGCCATTGCAGTGCCAGATTTAAACCCTTCACAACAGCATTCAGTTCCGCCAGGTTGATGTGTTGAGCATGCGTCTTCAATTACATTTCCACGTTGCTCCAATAACACTCCCAATGCCAAAGAACTAGCGTCAACCCACACATTCACAGTGTCCTCATCGACACACCATTCTCCACGGGCAGGATCCTCCTTGTTAACTCTCTCTAGGGTTTCTGTTGTCATCAGAGTTAGAAGAGCATCATCAGATACATCATCCCAACCCGTAGTTTCTAAACTTGTCCTGCGTTTGATGACGCCCACAGCTGCTCGGAGCCAGCCACATGCTGGTAAGTGACCAATAAGTTTCCCACACAAGGAAAAAATAGTCCGTCGCGTAATAACATCAGGGATGGTTGGAATCTCACTGCCACGCCTCCATCGTAAGGTACCATCTTTCCCGCAAACGTCCAATCCTAATACCCGTGCTCCATCCCTCAGACGTTCGAGATCCTTGCACTCCAACCCGAATTGAGCTAACTTTTCTCTGACGTGCGACACAGATTGTACGTTTTCATTGACGTACACATCATCAATATAGGCCGATGTTGCGTCCTCAGTGGTCTTTTCTTGGGACAACACTGCATTTACGATGGTCTTCATGATTTGCGGCGCCACATTCAGTCCAAAGCCAAGCCGAGTAAGGCAGTATCTCTGACCCCGGAACCACACTCTGGAACGGCCACAATGTCTCATCCACTCGCACGTGCAAATAAGCCTTCTATAGACACATTGGAGCCCTTCTGGTGCCATTCTCTCAGCTTGCTGGCGCACACATCAGCATCGGCAGTGTATGTCTCAATGTATCTATTGAGTTCACGATAGTCCAGCGCCGGACGAACTTTTGATTTGTTATGCTTGACTACCGCCATTAAGGGAATCAGACCCTTGGGTGGTCCCAGCTTGTTGGGGTAGGGGATCAGCCATCAATCCTGGATCCATGCCTCAAGTTCCTTCTCGTATTCATTATGGGCCTCGTCAGGTATCGAGTACTCTGCAATGCTATTCTTGAGTTCGGTTGGCGCCCTTCCTTCTGTCCACTTCCACGATGCAGTCCATGCTTTTTGGTGAGGGTCGTAGTCCACCTTAAAATCAGGCCGATCAATGTGAACTGCAGCACACACTGGGGTTTCCAATAATCGCACAGTCCCATCTCTTCCGATAACCACTCCCCCCAGTGCCTTAATAACATCATATCCCAACAGTACATCGAATCCCAGCAAATCCCCTCGCATCACCAGCACATTAATGTTTGCGGCC
>NC_136489.1:171267221-171339721 GCF_053919585.1 Euprymna scolopes | reverse complement strand
TAAACAAATGGTGCTAAATCTAGTAAGACTTAGATTAAGTTCATACAGTAATTTCCCTTGATTTTATGCCATTTTTATGCTGGAAATAGGCTAAACAAATTGTGCTAAATCTAGTAAGACTTAGATTAAGTTCATACAGTAATTTCCCTTTATTTTATGCAATTTTTATGTTGGAAATAGTCTAACAATGCTGCTAAATCTAGTAAGACTTAGATTAAGTTCATACAGTAATTTCCCTTGATTTTATGCCATTTTTATGCTGGAAATAGGCTAACACTGGTGCTAAATCTCGTAAGACTTAGATTAAGTTCATACAGTAATTTCTCTTGATTTTATGCCATTTTTATGTTGGAAATAGTCTAACAATGCTGCTAAATCTAGTAAGACTAAGATTAAGTTCATACAGTAATTTCCCTTTATTTTATGCCATTTTAATGTTGGAAATAGTCTAAAACAATGGTGCTAAATCTAGTAAGACTTAGATTAAGTTCATACAGTAATTTCCCTTGATTTTATGCCATTTTTATGTTGGAAATAGTCTAACAATGCTGCTAAATCTAGTAAGACTTAGATTAAGTTCATACAGTAATTTCCCTTGATTTTATGCATTTAATCTGGGAAATAGTCTAAACAAATTGTGCTAAATCTAGTAAGACTTAGATTAAGTTCATACAGTAATTTCCCTTGATTTTATGCCATTTTTGTGCTGGAAATAGGCTAACACTGGTGCTAAATCTCGTAAGACTTAGATTAAGTTCATACAGTAATTTCCCTTGATTTTATGCCATTTTTATGTTGGAAATAGGCTAGACAAATGGTGCTTAATCTAGTAAGACTAAGATTAAGTGCATACAGTAATTTCCCTTTATTTTATGCCATTTTTATGTTGGAAATAGTCTAACAACGCTGCTAAATCTAGTAAGACTTAGATTAAGTTCATACAGTAATTTCCCTTGATTTTATGCCATTTTTATGTTGGAAATAGTCTAACAATGCTGCTAAATCTAGTAAGACTAAGATTAAGTTCATACAGTAATTTCCCTTAATTTTATGCATTTAATGTGGGACATAGTCTAAACAAATAGTGCTAAATCTAGTAAGACTTACATTAAGTTCATACAGTAATTTCCCTTGATTTTATGCCATATTTATCTTTGAAATAGGCTAAACAAATGGTGCTTAATCTAGTAAGACTTAGATTAAGTTCATACAGTAATTTCCCTTTATTTTATGCCATGTTTATGCTGGAAATTTGCTTAAACTGGTGCTAAATCTCGTAAGACTTAGATTAAGTTCATACAGTAATTTCCCTTGATTTTATGCCATTTTTATGCTGAAAATAGGCTAAACAAATGGTGCTAAATCTAGTAAGACTTAGATTAAGTTCATACAGTAATTTCCCTTGATTTTATGTCATTTTTATGTTGAAAATAGTCTAAACAAATGGTGCTAAATCTAGTAAGACTTAGATGAGGTTCATACAGTAATTTCCCTTAATTTTATTCCATTTTTATGTTGGAAATAGTCTAACAATGCTGCTTAATCTAGTAAGACGTAGATTAAGTTCATACAGTCATTTCCGTTAATTTTATTCCATTTTTATGTTGGAAATAGTCTAACAATGCTGATAAATCTAGTAAGACTTAGATTAAGTTCATACAGTAATTTCCCTTAATTTTATTCCATTTTTATGTTGGAAATAGTCTAACAATGCTGCTAAATCTAGTAAGACTTAGATTAAGTTCATACAGTCATTTCCCTTGATTTTATGCACTTTTTATGTTGGAAATAGTCTAACAATGCTGCTAAATCTAGTAAGACTTAGATTAAGTTCATACAGTAATTTCCCTTGATTTTATGCCATTTTTATGCTGGAAATAGGCTAACACTGGTGCTAAATCTCGTAAGACTTAGATTAAGTTCATATAGTGATTTCTCTTGATTTTATGCCATTTTTATGTTGGAAATAGTCTAACAATGCTGCTAAATCTAGTAAGACTAAGATTAAGTTCATACAGTAATTTCCCTTGATTTTATGCAATTTTAATGTTGGAAATAGTCTAAACAAATGGTGCTAAATCTAGTAAGACTTAGATTAAGTTCATACAGTAATTTCCCTTGATTTTATGCCATTTTTATGTTGGAAATAGTCTAACAATGCTGCTAAATCTAGTAAGACTTAGATTAAGATCATACAGTAATTTCCCTTGATTTTATGCCATTTTTATGATGACAATAGTCTAACAATGCTGCTAAATCTAGTAAGACTTAGATTAAGTTCATACAGTAATTTCCCTTTATTTTATGCCATTTTTATGTTGGAAATAGTCTAACAATGCTGCTAAATCTAGTAAGACTTAGATTAAGTTCATACAGTAATTTCCCTTGATTTTATGCCATTTTTATGTTGGAAATAGTCTAACAATGCTGCTAAATCTAGTAAGACTTAGATTAAGTTTATACAGTAATTTCCCTTGATTTTATGCCATTTTTATGTTGGAAATAGGCTAGACAAATGGTGCTTAATCTAGTAAGACTAAGATTAAGTGCATACAGTAATTTCCCTTGATTTTATGCCATTTTTATGTTGGAAATAGTCTAACAATGCTGCTAAATCTAGTAAGACTTAGATTAAGTCCATACAGTAATTTCCCTTTATTTTATGCCATTTTTATGTTGGAAATAGTCTAACAATGCTGCTAAATCTAGTAAGGCTTAGATTAAGTTCATACAGTAATTTCCCTTGATTTTATGCCATTTTTATGTTGGAAATAGTCTAACAATGCGGCTAAATCTAGTAAGACCTAGATTAAGTTAATACAGTAATTTCCCTTGATTTTATGCCATTTTTATGTTGGAAATAGGCTAAACAAATTGTGCTTAATCTAGTAAGACTTAGATTAAGTTCATACAGTAATTTCCCTTGATTTTATGCCATTTTTATGCTGGAAATAGGCTAAACAAATGGTGCTA
Source organism: Euprymna scolopes (assembly GCF_053919585.1). NCBI lineage: Eukaryota > Metazoa > Mollusca > Cephalopoda > Sepiida > Sepiolidae > Euprymna > Euprymna scolopes. Next base: position 171,336,748 of record NC_136489.1, on the reverse strand, counting down.
AATCTAGTAAGACTTAGATTAAGTTCATACAGTAATTTCCCTTGATTTTATGCCATTTTTATGCTGGAAATAGGCTAAACAAATTGTGCTAAATCTAGTAAGACTTAGATTAAGTTCATACAGTAATTTCCCTTTATTTTATGCAATTTTTATGTTGGAAATAGTCTAACAATGCTACTAAATCTAGTAAGACTTAGATTAAGTTCATACAGTAATTTCCCTTGATTTTATGCCATTTTTATGCTGGAAATAGGCTAACACTGGTGCTAAATCTCGTAAGACTTAGATTAAGTTCATACAGTAATTTCTCTTGATTTTATGCCATTTTTATGTTGGAAATAGTCTAACAATGCTGCTAAATCTAGTAAGACTAAGATTAAGTTCATACAGTAATTTCCCTTGATTTTATGCCATTTTAATGTTGGAAATAGTCTAAAACAATGCTGCTAAATCTAGTAAGACTTAGATTAAGTTCATACAGTAATTTCCCTTGATTTTATGCCATTTTTATGTTGGAAATAGTCTAACAATGCTGCTAAATCTAGTAAGACTTAGATTAAGTTCATACAGTAATTTCCCTTGATTTTATGCGTTTAATCTGGGAAATAGTCTAAACAAATTGTGCTAAATCTAGTAAGACTTAGATTAAGTTCATACAGTAATTTCCCTTGATTTTATGCCATTTTTATGCTGGAAATAGGCTAACACTGGTGCTAAATCTCGTAAGACTTAGATTAAGTTCATACAGTAATTTCCCTTGATTTTATGCCATTTTTATGTTGGAAATAGGCTAGACAAATGGTGCTTAATCTAGTAAGACTAAGATTAAGTGCATACAGTAATTTCCCTTTATTTTATGCCATTTTTATGTTGGAAATAGTCTAACAACGCTGCTAAATCTAGTAAGACTTAGATTAAGTTCATACAGTAATTTCCCTTGATTTTATGCCATTTTTATGTTGGAAATAGTCTAACAATGCTGCTAAATCTAGTAAGACTAAGATTAAGTTCATACAGTAATTTCCCTTAATTTTATGCATTTAATGTGGGACATAGTCTAAACAAATAGTGCTAAATCTAGTAAGACTTACATTAAGTTCATACAGTAATTTCCCTTGATTTTATGCCATATTTATCTTTGAAATAGGCTAAACAAATGGTGCTTAATCTAGTAAGACTTAGATTAAGTTCATACAGTAATTTCCCTTGATTTTATGCCATGTTTATGCTGGAAATTTGCTTAAACTGGTGCTAAATCTCGTAAGACTTAGATTAAGTTCATACAGTAATTTCCCTTGATTTTATGCCATTTTTATGCTGAAAATAGGCTAAACAAATAGTACTAAATCTAGTAAGACTTAGATTAAGTTCATACAGTAATTTCCCTTGATTTTATGCCATTTTTATGTTGAAAATAGTCTAAACAAATGGTGCTAAATCTAGTAAGACTTAGATTAAGTTCATACAGTAATTTCCCTTTATTTTATACTATTTTTATGTTGGAAATAGTCTAACAATGCTGCTAAATCTAGTAAGACTTAGATTAAGTTCATACAGTAATTTCCCTTGATTTTATGCACTTTTTATGTTGGAAATAGTCTAACAATGCTGCTAAATCTAGTAAGACTTAGATTAAGTTCATACAGTAATTTCCCTTGATTTTATGCCATTTTTATGCTGGAAATAGGCTAAAACTGGTGCTAAATCTAGTAAGACTTAGATTAAGTTCATACAGTAATTTCCCTTGATTTTATGCCATTTTTATGTTAGAAATAGTCTAAAAATGCTGCTAAATCTCGTAAGACTTAGATTAAGTTCATACAGTAATTTCCCTTGATTTTATGCCATTTTTATGTTGGAAATAGTCTAACAATGGTGCTAAATCTAGTAAGACTTAGATTAAGTTCATACAGTAATTTCCCTTGATTTTATGCCCTTTTTATGCTGGAAATAGGCTTACACTGGTGGTAAATCTCGTAAGACTTAGATTAAGTTCATACAGTAATTTCTCTTGATTTTATGCCATTTTTATGTTGGATATAGTCTAACAATGCTACTAAATCTAGTAGGACTAAGATTAAGTTCATACAGTACTTTCCCTTGATTTTATGCCATTTTTATGTTGGAAATAGTCTAAACAAATGGTGCTAAATCTAGTAAGACTTAGATTAAGTTCATACAGTAATTTCCCTTGATTTTATGCATTTAATGTAGGAAATAGTCTAAACAAATAGTGCGTAATCTAGTAAGACTTAGATTAAGTTAATACAGTAATTTCCCTGTATTTTATGCCATTTTTATGTTGGAAATAGTCTAACAATGCTGCTAAATCTAGTAAGACTTAGATTAAGATAATACAGTAATTTCCCTTGATTTTATGCCATTTTTATGATGACAATAGTCTAAAAAAGCTGCTAAATCTAGTAAGACTTAGATTAAGGTCATACAGTAATTTCCCTTTATTTTATGCCATTTTTATGTTGGAAATAGTCTAACAATGCTGCTAAATCTAGTAAGACTTAGATGAGGTTCATACAGTAATTTCCTTTGATTTTATGCTATTTTTATGTTGGAAATAGTCTAACAATGCTGCTAAATCTAGTAAGACTTAGATTAAGTCCATACAGTAATTTCCAATGATTTTGTGCCATTTTAATGTTGGAAATAGTCTAACAATGCTGCTAAATCTAGTAAGACTATAATAAAGTTCATACAGTAATTTCCCTTGATTTTATGCCATTTTTATGATGGAAATAGTCTAACAATTCTGCTAAATCTAGTAAGACTTAGATTAAGTTCATACAGTAATTTCCCTTAATTTTATTCCATTTTTATGTTGGAAATAGTCTAACAATGCTGCTAAATCTAGTAAGGCTTAGATTAAGATCATACAGTAATTTCCCTTGACTGTATGCAATTTTTGTATTGGAAATAGGCTAAACAAATAGTGCTAAACCTAGTAAGACTTAGATTAAGTTAATACAGTAATTTCCCTTGATTTTATGCCATTTTTATGTTGGAAATAGGCAAAACAAATGGTGCTTAATCTAGTAAGACTTAGATTAAGTTAATACAGTAATTTCCCTTGATTTTATGCCATTTTTATGCTGGAAATACGCTAACACTGGTGCTAAATCTCGTAAGACTTAGATTAAGTTCATACAGTAATTTCCCTTGATTTTATGCCATTTTTATGTTGGAAATAGTCTAACAATGCTGCTAAATCTAGTAAGACTAAGATTAAGTTCATACAGTAATTTCCCTTAATTTTATGCAATTTTAATGTTGGAAATAGTCTAAACAAATGGTGCTAAATCTAGTAAGACTTAGATTAAGTTCATACAGTAATTTCCCTGTATTTTATGCAATTTTTATGTTGGAAATAGTCAAACAATGCTGCTAAATCTAGTAAGACTTACATTAAGATCATACAGTAATTTCCCTTGATTTTATGCCATTTTTATGATGACAATAGTCTAACAATGCTGCTAAATCTAGTAAGACTTAGATTAAGTTCATACAGTAATTTCCCTTGATTTTATGCCATTTTTATGTTGGAAATAGTCTAACAATGCTGCTAAATCTAGTAAGACTTAGATTAAGTTCATACAGTAATTTACCTTGATTTTATGCCATTTTTATGTTGGAAATAGTCTAACAATGCGGCTAAATCTAGTAAGACTTAGATTAAGTTCATACAGTAATTTCCCTTAATTTTATTCCATTTTTATGTTGGAAATAGTCTAACAATGCTGCTAAATCTAGTAAGACTTAGATTAAGTTCATACAGTAATTTCCCTTGATTTTATGCCATTTTTATGTTGGAAATAGGCTAGACAAATGGTGCTTAATCTAGTAAGACTTAGATTAAGTGCATACAGTAATTTCCCTTTATTTTATGCCATTTTTATGTTGGAAATAGTCTAACAATTATGCTAAATCTAGTAAGACTTAGATTAAGTTCATACAGTAATTTCCCTTGACTTTATGCAATTTTTGTATTGGAAATAGGCTAAACAAATAGTGCAAAATCTAGTAAGACTTAGATTAAGTTCATACAGTAATTTCCCTTGATTTTATGCCATATTTATGTTGGAAATAGGCTAAACAAATGGTGCTTAATCTAGTAAGACTTAGATTAAGTTCATACAGTAATTTCACTTGATTTTATGCAATGTTTATGCTGGAAATTGGCTTAAACTGGTGCTAAATCTAGTAAGACTTAGATTAAGTTCATACAGTAATTTCCCTTGATTTTATGCCATTTTTATGCTGGAAATAGGCTAAACAAATGATGCTAAATCTAGCAAGACTTAGATTAAGTTCATACAGTAATTTCCCTTGATTTTATGCAATTTTTATGTTGGAAATAGTCTAACAATGCTGCTAAATCTAGTAAGACTTAGATTAAGTTCATACAGTAATTTCCCTTGATTTTATGCCATTTTTATGTTGGAAATAGTCTAACAATGCTGCTAAATCTAGTAAGACTTAGATTAAGTTCATACAGTAATTTCCCTTGATTTTATGCCATTTTTATGTTGGAAATAGGCTAGACAAATGGTGCTTAATCTAGTAAGACTAAGATTAAGTGCATACAGTAATTTCCCTTTATTTTATGCCATTTTTATGTTGGAAATAGTCTCACAATGCTGCTAAATCTAGTAAGACTTAGATTAAGTCCATACAGTAATTTCCCTTTATTTTATGCCATTTTTATGTTGGAAATAGTCTAACAATGCTGCTAAATCTAGTAAGGCTTAGATTAAGTTCATACAGTAATTTCCCTTGATTTTATGCCATTTTTATGTTGGAAATAGTCTAACAATGCGGCTAAATCTAGTAAGACTTAGATTAAGTTCATACAGTAATTTCCCTTGATTTTATGCCATTTGTATGTTGGAAATAGGCTAGACAAATGGTGCTTAATCTAGTAAGACTAAGATTAAGTGCATACAGTAATTTCCCTTTATTTTATGCCATTTTTATGTTGGAAATAGTCTAACAATGCTGCTAAATCTAGTAAGACTTAGATTAAGATCATACAGTAATTTCCCTTGATTTTATGCCATTTTTATGTTGGAAATAGGCTAAACAAATAGTGCTAAATCTAGTAAGACTTAGATTAAGTTCATACAGTAATTTCCCTTGATTTTATGCCATATTTATGTTGGAAATAGGCTAAAAAAATGGTGCTAAATCTCGTAAGACTTAGATTAAGTTCATACAGTAATTTCCCTTGATTTTATGCCATTTTTATGCTGGAAATAGGCTAAACAAATTGTGCTAAATCTAGTAAGACTTAGATTAAGTTCATACAGTCATTTCCCTTGATTTTATGTCATTTTTATGTTGAAAATAGTCTAAACAAATGGTGCTAAATCTAGTAAGACTTAGATTAAGTTCATACAGTAATTTCCCTTAATTTTATTCCATTTTTATGTTGGAAATAGTCTAACAATGCTGCTAAATCTAGTAAGACGTAGATTAAGTTCATACAGTCATTTCCCTTAATTTTATTCCATTTTTATGTTGGAAATAGTCTAACAATGCTGATAAATCTAGTAAGACTTAGATTAAGTTAATACAGTAATTTCCCTTAATTTTATTCCATTTTTATGTTGGAAATAGTCTAACAATGCTGCTAAATCTAGTAAGACTTAGATTAAGTTCATACAGTAATTTCCCTTGATTTTATGCCATTTTAATGCTGGAAATAGGCTAACACTGGTGCTAAATCTCGTAAGACTTAGATTAAGTTCATATAGTGATTTCTCTTGATTTTATGCCATTTTTATGTTGGAAATAGTCTAACAATGCTGCTAAATCTAGTAAGACTAAGATTAAGTTCATACAGTAATTTCCCTTGATTTTATGCCATTTTAATGTTGGAAATAGTCTAAACAAATGGTGCTAAATCTAGTAAGACTTAGATTAAGTTCATACAGTAATTTCCCTTGATTTTATGCCATTTTTATGTTGGAAATAGTCTAACAATGCTGCTAAATCTAGTAAGACTTAGATTAAGATCATACAGTAATTTCCCTTGATTTTATGCCATTTTTATGATGACAATAGTCTAACAATGCTGCTAAATCTAGTAAGACTTAGATTAAGTTCATACAGTAATTTCCCTTGATTTTATGCAATTTTTATGTTGGAAATAGTCTAACAATGCTGCTAAATCTAGTAAGACTTAGATTAAGTTCATACAGTAATTTCCCTTGATTTTATGCCATTTTTATGTTGGAAATAGTCTAACAATGCTGCTAAATCTAGCAAGACTTAGATTAAGTTTATACAGTAATTTCCCTTGATTTTATGCCATTTTTATGTTGGAAATAGGCTAGACAAATGGTGCTTAATCTAGTAAGACTAAGATTAAGTTCATACAGTAATTTCCCTTTATTTTATGCCATTTTTATGTTGGAAATAGTCTAACAATGCTGCTAAATCTAGTAAGACTTAGATTAAGTCCATACAGTAATTTCCCTTTATTTTATGCCATTTTTATGTTGGAAATAGTCTAACAATGCTGCTAAATCTAGTAAGGCTTAGATTAAGTTCATACAGTAATTTCCCTTGATTTTATGCCATTTTTATGTTGGAAATAGTCTAACAATGCGGCTAAATCTAGTAAGACTTAGATTAAGTTCATACAGTAAGTTCCCTTGATTTTATGCCATTTGTATGTTGGAAAAAGGCTTAAACTGGTGCTAAATCTCGTAAGACTTAGATTAAGTTAATACAGTAATTTCCCTTGATTTTATGCCATTTTTATGTTGGAAATAGTCTAACAATGCGGCTAAATCTAGTAAGACTTAGATTAAGTTAATACAGTAATTTCCCTTGATTTTATGCCATTTTTATGTTGGAAATAGGCTAAACAAATTGTGCTTAATCTAGTAAGACTTAGATTAAGTTCATACAGTAATTTCCCTTGATTTTATGCCATTTTTATGCTGGAAATAGGCTAAACAAATGGTGCTAAATCTAGTAAGACTTAGATTAAGTTCATACAGTAATTTCCCTTGATTTTATGCCATTTTTATGCTGGAAATAGGCTAAACAAATTGTGCTAAATCTAGTAAGACTTAGATTAAGTTCATACAGTAATTTCCCTTTATTTTATGCAATTTTTATGTTGGAAATAGTCTAACAATGCTGCTAAATCTAGTAAGACTTAGATTAAGTTCATACAGTAATTGTCCTTGATTTTATGCCATTTTTATGCTGGAAATAGGCTAACACTGGTGCTAAATCTCGTAAGACTTAGATTAAGTTCATACAGTAATTTCTCTTGATTTTATGCCATTTTTATGTTGGAAATAGTCTAACAATGCTGCTAAATCTAGTAAGACTAAGATTAAGTTCATACAGTAATTTCCCTTTATTTTATGCCATTTTAATGTTGGAAATAGTCTAAAACAATGGTGCTAAATCTAGTAAGACTTAGATTAAGTTCATACAGTAATTTCCCTTGATTTTATGCCATTTTTATGTTGGAAATAGTCTAACAATGCTGCTAAATCTAGTAAGACTTAGATTAAGTTCATACAGTAATTTCCCTTGATTTTATGCATTTAATCTGGGAAATAGTCTAAACAAATTGTGCTAAATCTAGTAAGACTTAGATTAAGTTCATACAGTAATTTCCCTTGATTTTATGCCATTTTTGTGCTGGAAATAGGCTAACACTGGTGCTAAATCTCGTAAGACTTAGATTAAGTTCATACAGTAATTTCCCTTGATTTTATGCCATTTTTATGTTGGAAATAGGCTAGACAAATGGTGCTTAATCTAGTAAGACTAAGATTAAGTGCATACAGTAATTTCCCTTTATTTTATGCCATTTTTATGTTGGAAATAGTCTAACAACGCTGCTAAATCTAGTAAGACTTAGATTAAGTTCATACAGTAATTTCCCTTGATTTTATGCCATTTTTATGTTGGAAATAGTCTAACAATGCTGCTAAATCTAGTAAGACTAAGATTAAGTTCATACAGTAATTTCCCTTAATTTTATGCATTTAATGTGGGACATAGTCTAAACAAATAGTGCTAAATCTAGTAAGACTTACATTAAGTTCATACAGTAATTTCCCTTGATTTTATGCCATATTTATCTTTGAAATAGGCTAAACAAATGGTGCTTAATCTAGTAAGACTTAGATTAAGTTCATACAGTAATTTCCCTTTATTTTATGCCATGTTTATGCTGGAAATTTGCTTAAACTGGTGCTAAATCTCGTAAGACTTAGATTAAGTTCATACAGTAATTTCCCTTGATTTTATGCCATTTTTATGCTGAAAATAGGCTAAACAAATGGTGCTAAATCTAGTAAGACTTAGATTAAGTTCATACAGTAATTTCCCTTGATTTTATGTCATTTTTATGTTGAAAATAGTCTAAACAAATGGTGCTAAATCTAGTAAGACTTAGATGAGGTTCATACAGTAATTTCCCTTAATTTTATTCCATTTTTATGTTGGAAATAGTCTAACAATGCTGCTTAATCTAGTAAGACGTAGATTAAGTTCATACAGTCATTTCCGTTAATTTTATTCCATTTTTATGTTGGAAATAGTCTAACAATGCTGATAAATCTAGTAAGACTTAGATTAAGTTCATACAGTAATTTCCCTTAATTTTATTCCATTTTTATGTTGGAAATAGTCTAACAATGCTGCTAAATCTAGTAAGACTTAGATTAAGTTCATACAGTCATTTCCCTTGATTTTATGCACTTTTTATGTTGGAAATAGTCTAACAATGCTGCTAAATCTAGTAAGACTTAGATTAAGTTCATACAGTAATTTCCCTTGATTTTATGCCATTTTTATGCTGGAAATAGGCTAACACTGGTGCTAAATCTCGTAAGACTTAGATTAAGTTCATATAGTGATTTCTCTTGATTTTATGCCATTTTTATGTTGGAAATAGTCTAACAATGCTGCTAAATCTAGTAAGACTAAGATTAAGTTCATACAGTAATTTCCCTTGATTTTATGCAATTTTAATGTTGGAAATAGTCTAAACAAATGGTGCTAAATCTAGTAAGACTTAGATTAAGTTCATACAGTAATTTCCCTTGATTTTATGCCATTTTTATGTTGGAAATAGTCTAACAATGCTGCTAAATCTAGTAAGACTTAGATTAAGATCATACAGTAATTTCCCTTGATTTTATGCCATTTTTATGATGACAATAGTCTAACAATGCTGCTAAATCTAGTAAGACTTAGATTAAGTTCATACAGTAATTTCCCTTTATTTTATGCCATTTTTATGTTGGAAATAGTCTAACAATGCTGCTAAATCTAGTAAGACTTAGATTAAGTTCATACAGTAATTTCCCTTGATTTTATGCCATTTTTATGTTGGAAATAGTCTAACAATGCTGCTAAATCTAGTAAGACTTAGATTAAGTTTATACAGTAATTTCCCTTGATTTTATGCCATTTTTATGTTGGAAATAGGCTAGACAAATGGTGCTTAATCTAGTAAGACTAAGATTAAGTGCATACAGTAATTTCCCTTGATTTTATGCCATTTTTATGTTGGAAATAGTCTAACAATGCTGCTAAATCTAGTAAGACTTAGATTAAGTCCATACAGTAATTTCCCTTTATTTTATGCCATTTTTATGTTGGAAATAGTCTAACAATGCTGCTAAATCTAGTAAGGCTTAGATTAAGTTCATACAGTAATTTCCCTTGATTTTATGCCATTTTTATGTTGGAAATAGTCTAACAATGCGGCTAAATCTAGTAAGACCTAGATTAAGTTAATACAGTAATTTCCCTTGATTTTATGCCATTTTTATGTTGGAAATAGGCTAAACAAATTGTGCTTAATCTAGTAAGACTTAGATTAAGTTCATACAGTAATTTCCCTTGATTTTATGCCATTTTTATGCTGGAAATAGGCTAAACAAATGGTGCTAAATCTAGTAAGACTTAGATTAAGTTCATACAGTAATTTCCCTTGATTTTATGCCATTTTTATGCTGGAAATAGGCTAAACAAATTGTGCTAAATCTAGTAAGACTTAGATTAAGTTCATACAGTAATTTCCCTTTATTTTATGCAATTTTTATGTTGGAAATAGTCTAACAATGCTACTAAATCTAGTAAGACTTAGATTAAGTTCATACAGTAATTTCCCTTGATTTTATGCCATTTTTATGCTGGAAATAGGCTAACACTGGTGCTAAATCTCGTAAGACTTAGATTAAGTTCATACAGTAATTTCTCTTGATTTTATGCCATTTTTATGTTGGAAATAGTCTAACAATGCTGCTAAATCTAGTAAGACTAAGATTAAGTTCATACAGTAATTTCCCTTGATTTTATGCCATTTTAATGTTGGAAATAGTCTAAAACAATGCTGCTAAATCTAGTAAGACTTAGATTAAGTTCATACAGTAATTTCCCTTGATTTTATGCCATTTTTATGTTGGAAATAGTCTAACAATGCTGCTAAATCTAGTAAGACTTAGATTAAGTTCATACAGTAATTTCCCTTGATTTTATGCGTTTAATCTGGGAAATAGTCTAAACAAATTGTGCTAAATCTAGTAAGACTTAGATTAAGTTCATACAGTAATTTCCCTTGATTTTATGCCATTTTTATGCTGGAAATAGGCTAACACTGGTGCTAAATCTCGTAAGACTTAGATTAAGTTCATACAGTAATTTCCCTTGATTTTATGCCATTTTTATGTTGGAAATAGGCTAGACAAATGGTGCTTAATCTAGTAAGACTAAGATTAAGTGCATACAGTAATTTCCCTTTATTTTATGCCATTTTTATGTTGGAAATAGTCTAACAACGCTGCTAAATCTAGTAAGACTTAGATTAAGTTCATACAGTAATTTCCCTTGATTTTATGCCATTTTTATGTTGGAAATAGTCTAACAATGCTGCTAAATCTAGTAAGACTAAGATTAAGTTCATACAGTAATTTCCCTTAATTTTATGCATTTAATGTGGGACATAGTCTAAACAAATAGTGCTAAATCTAGTAAGACTTACATTAAGTTCATACAGTAATTTCCCTTGATTTTATGCCATATTTATCTTTGAAATAGGCTAAACAAATGGTGCTTAATCTAGTAAGACTTAGATTAAGTTCATACAGTAATTTCCCTTGATTTTATGCCATGTTTATGCTGGAAATTTGCTTAAACTGGTGCTAAATCTCGTAAGACTTAGATTAAGTTCATACAGTAATTTCCCTTGATTTTATGCCATTTTTATGCTGAAAATAGGCTAAACAAATAGTACTAAATCTAGTAAGACTTAGATTAAGTTCATACAGTAATTTCCCTTGATTTTATGCCATTTTTATGTTGAAAATAGTCTAAACAAATGGTGCTAAATCTAGTAAGACTTAGATTAAGTTCATACAGTAATTTCCCTTTATTTTATACTATTTTTATGTTGGAAATAGTCTAACAATGCTGCTAAATCTAGTAAGACTTAGATTAAGTTCATACAGTAATTTCCCTTGATTTTATGCACTTTTTATGTTGGAAATAGTCTAACAATGCTGCTAAATCTAGTAAGACTTAGATTAAGTTCATACAGTAATTTCCCTTGATTTTATGCCATTTTTATGCTGGAAATAGGCTAAAACTGGTGCTAAATCTAGTAAGACTTAGATTAAGTTCATACAGTAATTTCCCTTGATTTTATGCCATTTTTATGTTAGAAATAGTCTAAAAATGCTGCTAAATCTCGTAAGACTTAGATTAAGTTCATACAGTAATTTCCCTTGATTTTATGCCATTTTTATGTTGGAAATAGTCTAACAATGGTGCTAAATCTAGTAAGACTTAGATTAAGTTCATACAGTAATTTCCCTTGATTTTATGCCCTTTTAATGCTGGAAATAGGCTTACACTGGTGGTAAATCTCGTAAGACTTAGATTAAGTTCATACAGTAATTTCTCTTGATTTTATGCCATTTTTATGTTGGATATAGTCTAACAATGCTACTAAATCTAGTAGGACTAAGATTAAGTTCATACAGTACTTTCCCTTGATTTTATGCCATTTTTATGTTGGAAATAGTCTAAACAAATGGTGCTAAATCTAGTAAGACTTAGATTAAGTTCATACAGTAATTTCCCTTGATTTTATGCATTTAATGTAGGAAATAGTCTAAACAAATAGTGCGTAATCTAGTAAGACTTAGATTAAGTTAATACAGTAATTTCCCTGTATTTTATGCCATTTTTATGTTGGAAATAGTCTAACAATGCTGCTAAATCTAGTAAGACTTAGATTAAGATAATACAGTAATTTCCCTTGATTTTATGCCATTTTTATGATGACAATAGTCTAAAAAAGCTGCTAAATCTAGTAAGACTTAGATTAAGGTCATACAGTAATTTCCCTTTATTTTATGCCATTTTTATGTTGGAAATAGTCTAACAATGCTGCTAAATCTAGTAAGACTTAGATGAGGTTCATACAGTAATTTCCTTTGATTTTATGCTATTTTTATGTTGGAAATAGTCTAACAATGCTGCTAAATCTAGTAAGACTTAGATTAAGTCCATACAGTAATTTCCAATGATTTTGTGCCATTTTAATGTTGGAAATAGTCTAACAATGCTGCTAAATCTAGTAAGACTATAATAAAGTTCATACAGTAATTTCCCTTGATTTTATGCCATTTTTATGATGGAAATAGTCTAACAATTCTGCTAAATCTAGTAAGACTTAGATTAAGTTCATACAGTAATTTCCCTTAATTTTATTCCATTTTTATGTTGGAAATAGTCTAACAATGCTGCTAAATCTAGTAAGGCTTAGATTAAGATCATACAGTAATTTCCCTTGACTGTATGCAATTTTTGTATTGGAAATAGGCTAAACAAATAGTGCTAAACCTAGTAAGACTTAGATTAAGTTAATACAGTAATTTCCCTTGATTTTATGCCATTTTTATGTTGGAAATAGGCAAAACAAATGGTGCTTAATCTAGTAAGACTTAGATTAAGTTAATACAGTAATTTCCCTTGATTTTATGCCATTTTTATGCTGGAAATACGCTAACACTGGTGCTAAATCTCGTAAGACTTAGATTAAGTTCATACAGTAATTTCCCTTGATTTTATGCCATTTTTATGTTGGAAATAGTCTAACAATGCTGCTAAATCTAGTAAGACTAAGATTAAGTTCATACAGTAATTTCCCTTAATTTTATGCAATTTTAATGTTGGAAATAGTCTAAACAAATGGTGCTAAATCTAGTAAGACTTAGATTAAGTTCATACAGTAATTTCCCTGTATTTTATGCAATTTTTATGTTGGAAATAGTCAAACAATGCTGCTAAATCTAGTAAGACTTACATTAAGATCATACAGTAATTTCCCTTGATTTTATGCCATTTTTATGATGACAATAGTCTAACAATGCTGCTAAATCTAGTAAGACTTAGATTAAGTTCATACAGTAATTTCCCTTGATTTTATGCCATTTTTATGTTGGAAATAGGCTAGACAAATGGTGCTTAATCTAGTAAGACTTAGATTAAGTGCATACAGTAATTTCCCTTTATTTTATGCCATTTTTATGTTGGAAATAGTCTAACAATTATGCTAAATCTAGTAAGACTTAGATTAAGTTCATACAGTAATTTCCCTTGACTTTATGCAATTTTTGTATTGGAAATAGGCTAAACAAATAGTGCAAAATCTAGTAAGACTTAGATTAAGTTCATACAGTAATTTCCCTTGATTTTATGCCATATTTATGTTGGAAATAGGCTAAACAAATGGTGCTTAATCTAGTAAGACTTAGATTAAGTTCATACAGTAATTTCACTTGATTTTATGCAATGTTTATGCTGGAAATTGGCTTAAACTGGTGCTAAATCTAGTAAGACTTAGATTAAGTTCATACAGTAATTTCCCTTGATTTTATGCCATTTTTATGCTGGAAATAGGCTAAACAAATGATGCTAAATCTAGCAAGACTTAGATTAAGTTGATACAGTAATTTCCCTTGATTTTATGCCATTTTTATGTTGGAAATAGTCTAAACAAATTGTGCTAAATCTAGTAAGACTTAGATTAAGTTCATACAGTAATTTCCCTTTATTTTATGCTATTTGTATGTTGGAAATAGTCTAACAATGCTGCTAAATCTAGTAAGACTTAGATTAAGTTCATACAGTAATTTCCCTTGATTTTATTCCATTTTTATGTTGGAAATAGTCTAACAATGCTGCTAAATCTAGTAAGACTTAGATTAAGTTCATACAGTCATTTCCCTTGATTTTATGCACTTTTTATGTTGGAAATAGTCTAACAATGCTGTTAAATCTAGTAAGACTTACATTAAGTTCATACAGTAATTTCCCTTGATTTTATGCCATTTTTATGCTGGAAATAGGCTAACACTTATGCTAAATCTCGTAAGACTTAGATTAAGTTCATACAGTAATTTCCCTTGATTTTATGCCATTTTTATGTTGGAAATAGTCTAACAATGCTGCTAAATCTAGTAAGACTAAGATTAAGTTAATACAGTAATTTCCCTTGATTTTATGCCATTTTTGTGTTGGAAATAGGCAAAACAAATGGTGCTTAATCTAGTAAGACTTAGATTAAGTTAATACAGTAATTTCCCTTGATTTTATGCCATTTTTATGCTGGAAATAGGCTAACACTGGTGCTAAATCTCGTAAGACTTAGATTAAGTTCATACAGTAATTTCCCTTGATTTTATGCCATTTTTATGTTGGAAATAGTCTAACAATGCTGCTAAATCTAGTAAGACTAAGATTAAGTTCATACAGTAATTTCCCTTAATTTTATGCAATTTAAATGTTGGAAATAGTCTAAACAAATGGTGCTAAATCTAGTAAGACTGAGATTAAGTTCATACAGTAATTTCCCTGTATTTTATGCAATTTTTATGTTGGAAAAAGTCTAACAATGCTGCTAAATCTAGTAAGACTTAGATTAAGATCATACAGTAATTTCCCTTGATTTTATGCCATTTTTATGATGAAAATAGTCTAACAATGCTGCTAAATCTAGTAAGACTTACATTAAGTTCATACAGTAATTTCCCTTGATTTTATGCCATTTTTATGTTGGAAATAGTCTAACAATGCTGCTAAATCTAGTAAGACTTAGATTAAGTTCATACAGTAATTTCCCTTGATTTTATGCCATTTTTATGTTGGAAATAGTCTAACAATGCGGCTAAATCTAGTAACACTTAGATTAAGTTCATACAGTAATTTCCCTTAATTTTATTCCATTTTTATGTTGGAAATAGTCTAACAATGCTGCTAAATCTAGTAAGACTTAGATTAAGTTCATACAGTAATTTCCCTTGATTTTATGCCATTTTTATGTTGGAAATAGGCTAGACAAATGGGGCTTAATCTAGTAAGACTTAGATTAAGTGCATACAGTAATTTCCCTTTATTTTATGCCATTTTTATGTTGGAAATAGTCTAACAATGCTGCTAAATCTAGTAAGACTTAGATTAAGTTCATACAGTAATTTCCCTTGACTTTATGCAATTTTTGTATTGGAAATAGGCTAAACAAATAGTGCTAAATCTAGTAAGACTTAGATTAAGTTCATACAGTAATTTCCCTTGATTTTATGCCATATTTATGTTGGAAATAGGCTAAACAAATGGTGCTTAATCTAGTAAGACTTAGATTAAGTTCATACAGTAATTTCCCTTGATTTTATGCAATGTTTATGCTGGAAATTAGCTTAAACTGGTGCTAAATCTAGTAAGACTTAGAATAAGTTCATACAGTAATTTCCCTTGATTTTATGCCATTTTTATGCTGGAAATAGGCTAAACAAATGGTGCTAAATCTAGCAAGACTTAGATTAAGTTGATACAGTAATTTCCCTTGATTTTATGCCATTTTTATGTTGGAAATAGTCTAAACAAATGGTGCTAAATCTAGTAAGACTTAGATTAAGTTCATACAGTAATTTCCCTTTTATTTTATGCTATTTGTATGTTGGAAATAGTCTAACAATGCTGCTAAATCTAGTAAGACTTAGATTAAGTTCATACAGTAATTTCCCTTGATTTTATTCCATTTTTATGTTGGAAATAGTCTAACAATGCTGCTAAATCTAGTAAGACTTAGATTAAGTTCATACAGTCATTTCCCTTGATTTTATGCCATTTTTATGTTGGAAATAGTCTAACAATGCTGCTAAATCTCGTAAGACTTAGATTAAGTTCATACAGTAATTTTCCTTAATTGTATGCCATTTTTATGTTGGAAATAGTCTAACAATACTGCCATATCTAGTAAGACTTACATTAAGTTCATACAGTAATTTCCCTTGATTTTATGCCATTTTTATGATGGAAATAGTCTAACAATGCTGCTAAATCTAGTAAGACTTAGATTAAGTTCATACATTAAGTTCCCTTGATTTTATGCCATTTTTATGTTGGAAATAGGCTAAACAAATGGTGCTAAATCTAGTAAGACTTAGATTAAGTTCATACAGTAATTTCCCTTGATTTTATGCCATTTTTACGTTGGAAATAGTCTAACAATGCTGCCATATCTAGTAAGACTTACATTAAGTTCATACAGTAATTTCCCTTGATTTTATGCCATTTTTATGCTGGAAATAGTCTAACAATGCTGCTAAATCTAGTAAGACTTAGATTAAGTTAATACAGTAATTTCCCTTGATTTTATGCCATTTTTATGCTGGAAATAGGGTTAAACTGGTGCTAAATCTCGTAAGACTTAGATTAAGTTTATACAGTAATTTCCCTTGATTTTATGCCATTTTTATGGAAGAAATAGGCTAAACAAATAGTGCTAAATCTAGTAAGACTTAGATTAAGTTCATACAGTAATTTCCCTTGATTTTAGGCCATTTTTATCTTGGAAATAGTCTAACAATGCTGCTAAATCTAGTAAGACTTAGATTAAGTTCATACAGTAATTTCCCTTGATTTTATGCCATTTTTATGATGGAAATAGTCTAACAATGCTGCTACATCTAGTAAGACTTAGATTAAGTTCATACAGTAATCTCCCTTGATTTTATGCCATTTTTATGTTGGAAATAGGCTAAAAAATGCTGCTAAATCTAGTAAGACTTAGATTAAGTTCATACAGTAATTTCCCTTGATTTTATGCCATTTTTACGTTGGAAATAGTCTAACAATGCTGCTAAATCTAGTAAGACTTAGATTAAGTTCATACAGTAATTTCCTTTGCTTTTATGCCATTTTTATGTTGGAAATAGGCTAAACAAATGGTGCTAAATCTAGTAAGACTTAGATTAAGTTAATACAGTAATTTCCCTTGATTTTATGCCATTTTTATGTTGGAAATAGTCTAACAATGCTGCTAAATCTAGTAAGACTTAGATTAAGTTCATACAGTAATTTCCCTTGATTTTATGCCATTTTTATGTTGGAAATAGGCTAGACAAATGGGGCTTAATCTAGTAAGACTTAGATTAAGTGCATACAGTAATTTCCCTTTATTTTATGCGATTTTTATGTTTGAAATAGTCTAACAATGCTGCTAAATCTAGTAAGACTTAGATTAAGTTCATACAGTAATTTCCCTTGACTTTATGCAATTTTTGTATTGGAAATAGGCTAAACAAATAGTGCTAAATCTAGTAAGACTTAGATTAAGTTCATACAGTAATTTCCCTTGATTTTATGCCATATTTATGTTGGAAATAGGCTAAACAAATGGTGCTTAATCTAGTAAGACTTAGATTAAGTTCATACAGTAATTTCCCTTGATTTTATGCAATGTTTATGCTGGAAATTAGCTTAAACTGGTGCTAAATCTAGTAAGACTTAGAATAAGTTCATACAGTAATTTCCCTTAATTTTATTCCATTTTTATGCTGGAAATAGGCTAAACAAATGGTGCTAAATCTAGCAAGACTTAGATTAAGTTGATACAGTAATTTCCCTTGATTTTATGCCATTTTTATGTTGGAAATAGTCTAAACAAATGGTGCTAAATCTAGTAAGACTTAGATTAAGTTCATACAGTAATTTCCCTTTATTTTATGCTATTTGTATGTTGGAAATAGTCTAACAATGCTGCTAAATCTAGTAAGACTTAGATTAAGTTCATACAGTAATTTCCCTTGATTTTATTCCATTTTTATGTTGGAAATAGTCTAACAATGCTGCTAAATCTAGTAAGACTTAGATTAAGTTCATACAGTCATTTCCCTTGATTTTATGCCATTTTTATGTTGGAAATAGTCTAACAATGCTGTTAAATCTAGTAAGACTTACATTAAGTTCATACAGTAATTTCCCTTGATTTTATGCCATTTTTATGCTGGAAATAGGCTAACACTTATGCTAAATCTCGTAAGACTTAGATTAAGTTCATACAGTAATTTCCCTTGATTTTATGCCATTTTTATGTTGGAAATAGTCTAACAATGCTGCTAAATCTAGTAAGACTAAGATTAAGTTAATACAGTAATTTCCCTTGATTTTATGCCATTTTTATGTTGGAAATAGGCAAAACAAATGGTGCTTAATCTAGTAAGACTTAGATTAAGTTAATACAGTAATTTCCCTTGATTTTATGCCATTTTTATGCTGGAAATAGGCTAACACTGGTGCTAAATCTCGTAAGACTTAGATTAAGTTCATACAGTAATTTCCCTTGATTTTATGCCATTTTTATGTTGGAAATAGTCTAACAATGCTGCTAAATCTAGTAAGACTAAGATTAAGTTCATACAGTAATTTCCCTTAATTTTATGCAATTTTAATGTTGGAAATAGTCTAAACAAATGGTGCTAAATCTAGTAAGACTTAGATTAAGTTCATACAGTAATTTCCCTGTATTTTATGCAATTTTTATGTTGGAAATAGTCTAACAATGCTGCTAAATCTAGTAAGACTTAGATTAAGATCATACAGTAATTTCCCTTGATTTTATGCCATTTTTATGTTGGAAATAGTCTAACAATGCTGCTAAATCTAGTAAGACTTACATTAAGTTCATACAGTAATTTCCCTTGATTTTATGCCATTTTTATGTTGGAAATAGTCTAACAATGCTGCTAAATCTAGTAAGACTTAGATTAAGTTCATACAGTAATTTCCCTTGATTTTATTCCATTTTTATGTTGGAAATAGTCTAACAATGCTGCTAAATCTAGTAAGACTTAGATTAAGTTCATACAGTAATTTCCCTTGATTTTATGCCATTTTTATGTTGGAAATAGTCTAACAATGCTGTTAAATCTAGAAAGACTTACATTAAGTTCATACAGTAATTTCCCTTGATTTTATGCCATTTTTATGCTGGAAATAGGCTAACACTTATGCTAAATCTCGTAAGACTTAGATTAAGTTCATACAGTAATTTCCCTTGATTTTATGCCATTTTTATGTTGGAAATAGTCTAACAATGCTGCTAAATCTAGTAAGACTAAGATTAAGTTAATACAGTAATTTCCCTTGATTTTATGCCATTTTTATGTTGGTAATAGGCAAAACAAATGGTGCTTAATCTAGTAAGACTTAGATTAAGTTAATACAGTAATTTCCCTTGATTTTATGCCATTTTTATGCTGGAAATAGGCTAAACAAATGGTGCTAAATCTAGCAAGACTTAGATTAAGTTGATACAGTAATTTCCCTTGATTTTATGCCATTTTTATGTTGGAAATAGTCTAAACAAATGGTGCTAAATCTAGTAAGACTTAGATTAAGTTCATACAGTAATTTCCCTTTATTTTATGCTATTTGTATGTTGGAAATAGTCTAACAATGCTGCTAAATCAAGTAAGACTTAGATTAAGTTCATACAGTAATTTCCCTTGATTTTATGCCATTTTTATGTTGGAAATAGTCTAACAATGCTGCTAAATCTAGTAAGACTTAGATTAAGTTCATACAGTCATTTCCCTTGATTTTATGCACTTTTTATGTTGGAAATAGTCTAACAATGCTGTTAAATCTAGTAAGACTTACATTAAGTTCATACAGTAATTTCCCTTGATTTTATGCCATTTTTATGCTGGAAATAGGCTAACACTGGTGCTAAATCTCGTAAGACTTAGATTAAGTTCATACAGTAATTTCCCTTGATTTTATGCCATTTTTATGTTGGAAATAGTCTAACAATGCTGCTAAATCTAGTAAGACTAAGATTAAGTTCATACAGTAATTTCCCTTAATTTTATGCAATTTTAATGTTAGAAATAGTCTAAACAAATGGTGCTAAATCTAGTAAGACTTAGATTAAGTTCATACAGTAATTTCCCTGTATTTTATGCAATTTTTATGTTGGAAATAGTCTAACAATGCTGCTAAATCTAGTAAGACTTAGATTAAGATCATACAGTAATTTCCCTTGATTTTATGCCATTTTTATTTTGGAAATAGTCTAACAATGCTGCTAAATCTAGTAAGACTTACATTAAGTTCATACAGTAATTTCCCTTGATTTTATGCCATTTTTATGTTGGAAATAGTCTAACAATGCTGCTAAATCTAGTAAGACTTAGATTAAGTTCATACAGTAATTTACCTTGATTTTATGCCATTTTTATGTTGGAAATAGTCTAACAATGCGGCTAAATCTAGTAAGACTTAGATTAAGTTCATACAGTAATTTCCCTTAATTTTATTCCATTTTTATGTTGGAAATAGTCTAACAATGCTGCTAAATCTAGTAAGACTTAGATTAAGTTCATACAGTAATTTCCCTTGATTTTATGCCATTTTTATGTTGGAAATAGGCTAGACAAATGGTGCTTAATCTAGTAAGACTTAGATTAAGTGCATACAGTAAGTTCCCTTGATTTTATGCCATTTTTATGTTGGAAATAGTCTAACAATGCTGCTAAATCTAGTAAGACATAGATTAAGTTCATACAGTAATTTCCCTTTACTTTATGCAATTTTTCTATTGGAAATAGGCTAAACAAATAGTGCTAAATCTAGTAAGACTTAGATTAAGTTCATACAGTAATTTCCCTTGATTTTATGCCATATTTATGTTGGAAATAGGCTAAACAAATGGTGCTTAATCTAGTAAGACTTAGATTAAGTTCATACAGTAATTTCCCTTGATTTTATGCAATGTTTATGCTGGAAATTGGCTTAAACTGGTGCTAAATCTAGTAAGACTTAGATTAAGTTCATACAGTAATTTCCCTTGATTTTATGCCATTTTTATGCTGGAAATAGGCTAAACAAATGGTGCTAAATCTAGCAAGACTTAGATTAAGTTGATACAGTAATTTCCCTTGATTTTATGCCATTTTTATGTTGGAAATAGTCTAAACAAATGGTGCTAAATCTAGTAAGACTTAGATTAAGTTCATACAGTAATTTCCCTTTATTTTATGCTATTTGTATGTTGGAAATAGTCTAACAATGCTGCTAAATCTAGTAAGACTTAGATTAAGTTCATACAGTAATTTCCCTTGATTTTATTCCATTTTTATGTTGGAAATAGTCTAACAATGCTGCTAAATCTAGTAAGACTTAGATTAAGTTCATACAGTAATTTCCCTTGATTTTATGCCATTTTTATGTTGGAAATAATCTAACAATGCTGTTAAATCTAGTAAGACTTACATTAAGTTCATACAGTAATTTCCCTTGATTTTATGCCATTTTTATGCTGGAAATAGGCTAACACTTATGCTAAATCTCGTAAGACTTAGATTAAGTTCATACAGTAATTTCCCTTTATTTTATGCCATTTTAATGTTGGAAATAGTCTAAACAAATGGTGCTAAATCTAGTAAGACTTAGATTAAGTTCATACAGTAATTTCCCTTGATTTTATGCCATTTTTATGTTGGAAATAGTCTAACAATGCTGCTAAATCTAGTAAGACTTAGATTAAGTTCATACAGTAATTTCCCTTGATTTTATGCATTTAATGTGGGAAATAGTCTAAACAAATGGTGCTAAATCTAGTAAGACTTAGATTAAGTTCATACAGTAATTTCCCTGTATTTTATGCCATTTTTATGTTGGAAATAGTCTAACAATGCTGCTAAATCTAGTAAGACTTAGATTAAGATCATACAGTAATTTCCCTTGATTTTATGCCATTTGTATGATGACAATAGTCTAACAATGCTGCTAAATCTAGTAAGACTTAGATTAAGTTCATACAGTAATTTCCCTTGATTTTATGCCATTTTTATGTTGGAAATAGTCTAACAATGCGGCTAAATCTAGTAAGACTTAGATTCAGTCCATACAGTAATTTCCCTTGATTTTATGCCATTTTTCTGCTGGAAAAAGGCTAAAACTGGTGCTAAATCTCGTAAGACTTAGATGAGGTTCATACAGTAATTTCCCTTGATTTTATGCTATTTTTATGTTGGAAATAGTCTAACAATGCTGCTAAATCTAGTAAGACTTAGATTAAGTCCATACAGTAATTTCCCTTGATTTTGTGCCATTTTTATGTTGGAAATAGTCTAACAATGCTGCTAAATCTAGTAAGACTATAATAAAGTTCATACAGTAATTTCCCTTGATTTTATGCCATTTTTATGTTGGAAATAGTCTAACAATGCTGCTATATCTAGTAAGACTTAGATTAAGTTCATATAGTAATTTCACTTGATTTTATGCCATTTTTATGTTGGAAATAGGCTAAAAATGGTGCTAAATCTAGTAAGACTTAGATAAGTTCATACAGTAATTTCCCTTGCTTTTATGCCATTTTTATGTTGGAAATAGTCTAACAATGCTGCCATATCTTGTAAGACTTAGATTAAGTTCATACAGTAATTTCCCTTGCTTTTATGCCATTTTTATGTTGGAAATAGGCTAAACAAATGGTGCTAAATCTAGTAAGACTTAGATTAAGTTCATACAGTAATTTCCCTTGATTTTATGCCATTTTTATGCTGGAAATAGGCTAAAACTGGTGCTAAATCTAGTAAGACTTAGATTAAGTTCATACAGTAATTTCCCTTGATTTTATGCCATTTTTATGTTAGAAAAAGTTTAAAACTGGTGCTAAATCTCGTAAAACTTAGATTAAGTTCATACAGTAATTTCCCTTGATTTTATGCCATTTTTATGTTGGAAATAGTCTAAAACTGGTGCTAAATCTCGTAAGACTTAGATTAAGTTCATACAGTAATTTCCCTTGATTTTATGCACTTTTTATGTTGGAAATAGTCTAACAATGGTGCTAAATCTAGTAAGAGTTAGATTAAGTTCATACAGTAATTTCCCTTGATTTTATGCCATTTTTATGTTAGAAATAGTCTAACAATGCTGCTAAATCTAGTAAGACTATGATTAAGTTCATACAGTGATTTCCCTTGATTTTATGCCATTTTTATGTTGGAAATACTCTAACAATGCTGCTAAATCTAGTAAGACTTAGATTAAGTTCATACAGTAATTTCCCTTAATTTTATGCCATTTTTATGTTGGAAATAGTCTAACAATGCTGCTATATCTAGTAAGACTTAGATTAAGTTCATACAGTAATTTCCCTTGATTTTATGCCATTTTTATGTTGGAAACAGTCTAACAATGCTGCTAAATCTAGTAAGACTTAGATTAAGTTCATACAGTAATTTCCCTTGATTTTATGCCATTTTTGTGTTGGAAATAGTCTAACAATGCTGCTAAATCTAGTAAGACTTAGATTAAGTTCATACAGTAATTTCCCTTGATTTTATGCCATTTTTATGCTGGAACTAGTCTTAAACTGGTGCTAAATCTAGTAAGACTTAGATTAAGTTAATACAGTAATTTCCCGTGATTTTATGCAATTTTTGTGTTGGAAATAGTCTAACAATGCTGCTAAATCTAGTAAGACTATGATTAAGTTCATACAGTAATTTCCCTTGATTTTATGCCATTTTTATGTTGGAAATAGTCTAACAATGCTGCTAAATCTAGTAAGACTTAGATTAAGTTAATACAGTAATTTCCCTTGATTTTATGCCATTTTTATGTTGGAAAAAGGCTAAACAAATGGTGCTAAATCTAGTAAGACTTAGATTAAGTTCATACAGTAATTTCCCTTGATTTTATGCCATTTTTATGTTTAAAATAGGATAAACAAATGGTGCTAAATCTAGTAAGACTTAGATTAAGTTCATACAGTAATTCCCCTTGATTTTATGCCATTTTTATGATGAAAATAGTCTAACAATGCTGCTAAATCTAGTAAGACTTAGATTAAGTTCATACAGTAATTTTCCTTAATTGTATGCCATTTTTATGTTGGAAATAGTCTAACAATGCTGCTTAATCTAGTAAGACTTAGATTAAGTTCATACAGTAATTTCCCTTGATTTTATGCCATTTTTATGTTGGAAATAGGCTAAACAAATGGTGCTAAATCTAGTAAGACTTAGATTAAGTTCATACAGTAATTTCCCTTGATTTTATGCCATTTTTACGTTGGAAATAGTCTAACAATGCTGCCATATCTAGTAAGACTTACATTAAGTTCATACAGTAATTTCCCTTGATTTTATGCCATTTTTATGATGGCAATAGTCTAACAATGCTGCTAAATCTAGTAAGACTTAGATTAAGTTCATACAGTAATTTTCCTTAATTGTATGCCATTTTTATGTTGGAAATAGTCTAACAATGCTGCCATATCTAGTAAGACTTACATTAAGTTCATACAGTAATTTCCCTTGATTTTATGCCATTTTTATGATGGAAATAGTCTAACAATGGTGCTAAATCTAGTAAGACTTAGATTAAGTTCATACAGTAATTTCCCTTGATTTTATGCCATTTTTATGTTGGAAATAGGCTAAAAAATTGTGCTAAATCTAGTAAGACTTAGATTAAGTTCATACAGAAATTTCCTTTGATTTTATGCCATTTTTACGTTGGAAATAGTCTAACAATGCTGCTAAATCTAGTAAGACTTAGATTAAGTTCATACAGTAATTTCCCTTGATTTTATGCAATTTTTATGTTAGAAAAAGGTTACAACTGGTGCTAAATCTAGTAAGACTTAGATTAAGTTCATACAGTAATTTCCCTTGATTTTATGCCATTTTTATGTTGGAAATAGTCTAAAACTGGTGCTAAATCTCGTAAGACTTAGATTAAGTTCATACAGTAATTTTCGTTGATTTTATGCCATTTTTATGTTGGAAATAGTCTAACAATGCTGCTAAATCAAGTAAGACTATGATTAAGTTCATACAGTGATTTCCCTTGATTTTATGCCATTTTTATGCTGGAAATAGTCTTAAACTGGTGCTAAATCTAGTAAGACTTAGATTAAGTTCATACAGTAATTTCCCTTGATTTTATGCCATTTTTGTGTTGGAAATAGTCTAACAATGCTGCTAAATCTAGTAAGACTTAGATTAGGTTCATACAGTAATTTCCCTTGATTTTATGCCATTTTTATGCTGGAACTAGTCTTAAACTGGTGCTAAATCTAGTAAGACTTAGATTAAGTTAATACAGTAATTTCCCTTGATTTTATGCCATTTTTATGTTTAAAATAGGCTAAACAAATAGTGCTAAATCTAGTAAGACTTAGATTAAGTTAATACAGTAATTTCCCTTGATTTTATGCCATTTTTATGTTGGAAATAGGCTAAACAAATGGTGCTAAATCTAGTAAGACTTAGATTAAGTTCATACAGTAATTTCCCTTGATTTTATGCCGTTTTTATGTTGGAAATAGTCTAAACAAACGGTGCTATATCTAGTAAGACTTAGATTAAGTTCATACAGTAATTTCCCTTGATTTTATGCGATTTTTATGTTGGAAATAGTCTAACAATGCTGCCATATCTAGTAAGACTTAGATTAAGTTCATACAGTAATTTCCTTTGAGTGTATGCCATTTTTATGATGGAAATAGTCTAACAATGCTGCTAAATCTAGTAAGACTTAGATTAAGTTCATACAGTGATTTCCCTTGATTTTATGCCATTTTTATGCTGGAAATAGGCTTAAACTGGTGCTACATCAAGTAAGACTTAGATTAAGTTCATACAGTAACTTCCCTTGATTTTATGCCATTTTTATGTTGGAAAAAGGCTAAACAAATGGTGCTAAATCTAGTAAGACTTTGATTAAGTTCATACAGTAATTTCCCTTGATTTTATGCCATTTTTATGTTGGAAATAGGCTAAACAAATAGTGCTACATCTCGTAAGACTTAGATTAAGTTCATACAGTAATTTTCCTTAATTTTATGCCATTTTTATGTTGGAAATAGTCTAACAATGCTGCCATATCTAGTAAGACTTACATTAAGTTCATACAGAAATTTCCCTTGATTTTATGCCATTTTTATGATGGAAATAGTCTAACAATGCTGCTAAATCTACTAAGACTTAGATTAAGTTAATACAGTAATTTCCCTTGATTTTATGCCATTTTTATGTTGGAAATAGGCTAAACAAATGGTGCTAAATCTAGTAAGACTTAGATTAAGTTCATACAGTAATTCCCCTTGATTTTATGCCATTTTTATGTTGGAAATAGGCTAAACAAATGGTGCTAAATCTAGTAAGACTAAGATTAAGTTCATACAGTAAGTTCCCTTGATTTTATGCCATTTTTATGCTGGAAATTGGCTTAAACTGGTGCTAAATCTCGTAAGACTTAGATTAAGTTCATACAGTAATTTCCCTTGATTTTATGCCATTTTTATGTTGGAAATAGTCTAACAATTCTGCTAAATCTAGTAAGACTTAGATTAAGTTCATACAGTAATTTCCCTTGATTTTATGCCATTTTTATGTTGGAAATAGGCTAAACAAATGGTGCTAAATCTAGTAAGACTAAGATTAAGTTCATACAGTAAGTTCACTTGATTTTATGCCATTTTTATGCTGGAAATAAACTTAAACTGGTGCTAAATCTCGTAAGACTTAGATTAAGTTCATGCAGAAATTTCCCTTGATTTTATGCCATTTTTACGTTGGAAATAGGCTAAACAAATGGTGCTACATCTAGTAAGACTTAGATTAAGTTCATACAGTAATTTCCCTTGATTTTATGCCATTTTTATGTTGGAAATAGGCTAAACAAATAGTGCTAAATCTCGTAAGACTTAGATTAAGTTCATACAGTAATTTCCCTTAATTTTATGCCATTTTTATGTTGGAAATAGTCTAAAACTGGTGCTAAATCTCGTAAGACTTAGATTAAGTTCATACAGTAATCTCCCTTGATTTTATGCCATTTTTATGTTGGAAATAGTCTAACAATGGTGCTAAATCTAGTAAGACTTAGATTAAGTTCATACAGTAATTTCCCTTGATTTTATGCCATTTTTATGTTGGAAATAGGCTAACAATGCTGCTAAATCTAGTAAGACTTAGATTAAGTTCATACAGTAATTTCCCTTGATTTTATGCCATTTTTATGTTGGAAATAGGCTAACAATGCTGCTATATCTAGTAAGACTTAGATTAAGTTCATACAGTAATTTCCCTTGATTTTATGCCATTTTTATGTTGGAAATAGTCTAACAATGCTGCTAAATCAAGTAAGACTTAGATTAAGTTCATACAGTAATTTCCCTTGATTTTATGCTATTTTTATGTTGGAAATAGTCTAACAATGCTGCTAAATCTAGTAAGACTTAGATTAAGTTCATACAGTAATTTCCCTTGATTTTATGCCATTTTTATGCTGGAACTAGTCTTAAACTGGTGCTAAATCTAGTAAGACTTAGATTAAGTTAATACAGTAATTTCCCTTGATTTTATGCCATTTTTATGTTGGAAATAGTTTAACAATGCTGCTAAATCTAGTAAGACTATGATTAAGTTCATACAGTAATTTCCCTTGATTTTATGCCATTTTTATGTTGGAAATAGTCTAACAATGCTGCTAAATCTAGTAAGACTTAGATTAAGTTAATACAGTAATTTCCCTTGATTTTATGCGATTTTTATGTTGGAAATAGGATAAACAAATGGTGCTAAATCTAGTAAGACTTAGATTAAGTTCATACAGTAATTTCCCTTGATTTTAGGCCATTTTTATCTTGGAAATAGTCTAACAATGCTGCTAAATCTAGTAAGACTTAGATTAAGTTCATACAGTAATTTCCCTTGATTTTATGCCATTTTTATGTTTAAAATAGGATAAACAAATGGTGCTAAATCTAGTAAGACTAAGATTAAGTTCATACAGTAATTTCCCTTTATTTTATGCCATTTTTATGTTGGAAATAGTCTAACAATGCTGCTAAATCTAGTAAGACTTAGATTAAGTTCATACAGTAATTTCCCTTAATTTTATGCCATTTTTATGTTGGAAATAGTCTAACAATGCTGCTATATCTAGTAAGACTTAGATTAAGTTCATACAGTAATTTCCCTTGATTTTATGCCATTTTTATGTTGGAAATAGTCTAACAATGCTGCTAAATCTAGTAAGACTTAGATTAAGTTCATACAGTAATTTCCCTTGATTTTATGCCATTTTTATGCTGGAAATATTCTTAAACTGGTGCTAAATCTAGTAAGACTTAGATTAAGTTAATACAGTAATTTCCCTTGATTTTATGCCATTTTTATGTTGGAAATAGTCTTACAATGCTGATAAATCTAGTAAGACTATGATTAAGTTCATACAGTAATTTCCCTTGATTTTATGCCATTTTTATGTTGGAAATAGTCTAACAATGCTGCTAAATCTAGTAAGACTTAGATTAAGTTCATACAGTAATTTCCCTTGATTTTATGCGATTTTTATGTTGGAAATAGGCTAAACTATCGTGCTAAATCTAGTAAGACTTAGATTAAGTTAATACAGTAATTTCCCTTGATTTTATGCCATTTTTATGTTTAAAATAGGCTAAACAAATGGTGCTAAATCTAGTAAGACTTAGATTAAGTTCATACAGTAATTCCCCTTGATTTTATGCCATTTTTATGCTGGAAATTGGCTTAAATGCTGCTTAATCTCGTAAGACTTAGATTAAGTTCATACAGTAATTTCCCTTGATTTTATGCCATTTTTATGTTGGAAATAGGCTAAACAAATGGTGCTAAATCTAGTAAGACTTAGATTAAGTTCATACAGTAATTTCCCTTGATTTTATGCCATTTTTATGTTGAAAATAGTCTAAACAAACCGTGCTAAATCTAGTAAGACTTAGATTAAGTTCATACAGTAATTTCCCTTAATTTTATGCCATTTTTTGTTGGAAATAGTCTAACAATGCTGCCATATCTAGTAAGACTTACATTAAGTTCATACAGTAATTTCCCTTGAGTGTATGCCATTTTTATGATGGAAATAGTCTAACAATGCTGCTAAATCTAGTAAGACTTAGATTAAGTTCATACAGTAATTTCCCTTGATTTTATGCCATTTTTATGTTGGAAATAGGCTAAACAAATGGTGCTAAATCTAGTAAGACTTAGATTAAGTTCATACAGTAATTTCCCTTGATTTTATGCCATTTTTATGTTGGAAATAGTCTAACAATGCTGCTAAATCTAGTAAGACTTAGATTAAGTTCATACAGTAATTTCCCTTGATTTTATGCCATTTATATGTTTGAAATAGGCTAAACAAATGGTGCTTAATCTAGTAAGACTTAGATTAAGTTCATACAGTAATTTCCCTTGATTTTAGGCCATTTTTATCTTGGAAATAGTCTAACAATGCTGCTAAATCTAGTAAGACTTAGATTAAGTTCATACAGTAATTTCCCTTGATTTTATGCCATTTTTATGTTGGAAATAGTCTAACAATGCTGCTAAATCTAGTAAGACTTAGCTTAAGTTCATACAGTAATTTCCCTTGATTTTATGCCATCTTTATGATGGAAATAGTCTAACAATGCTGCCATATCTAGTAAGACTTACATTAAGTTCATACAGTAATTTCCCTTGATTTTATGCCATTTTTATGATGGAAATAGTCTAACAATGCTGCTAAATCTAGTAAGACTTAGATTAAGTTCATACAGTAATTTCCCTTGATTTTATGCCATTTTTATGCTGGAAATAGGCTAAACAAATGGTGCTAAATCTAGTAAGACTTAGATTAAGTTCATACAGTAATTTCCCTTGATTTTATGCCATTTTTATGTTGGAAATAGTCTAACAATGCTGCTAAATCTAGTAAGACTATGATGAAGTTCATACAGTGATTTCCCTTGATTTTATGCCATTTTTATGTTGGAAA
This sequence comes from Euprymna scolopes, assembly GCF_053919585.1. Lineage (NCBI taxonomy): Eukaryota > Metazoa > Mollusca > Cephalopoda > Sepiida > Sepiolidae > Euprymna > Euprymna scolopes. Next base: position 171,306,577 of record NC_136489.1, on the reverse strand, counting down.
TAGTCTAACAATGCTTCTAAATCTAGTAAGACTGAGATTAAGTTCATACAGTGATTTCCCTTGATTTTATGCCATTTTTATGTTGGAAATAGTGTAACAATGCTGCTAAATCTAGTAAGACTTAGATTAAGTTCATACAGTAATTTCCCGTAATTTTATGCCATTTTTATGTTGGAAATAGTCTAACAATGCTGCTAAATCTAGTAAGACTTAGATTAAGTTCATACAGTAATTTCCCTTGATTTTATGCCATTTTTATGTTGGAAACAGTCTAACAATGCTGCTAAATCTAGTAAGACTTAGATTAAGTTCATACAGTAATTTCCCTTGATTTTATGCCATTTTTGTGTTGGAAATAGTCTAACAATGCTGCTAAATCTAGTAAGACTTAGATTAAGTTCATAGAGTAATTTCCCTTGATTTTATGCCATTTTTATGCTGGAACTAGTCTTAAACTGGTGCTAAATCTAGTAAGACTTAGATTAAGTTAATACAGTAATTTCCCTTGATTTTATGCCATTTTTATGTTGGAAATAGTCTAACAATGCTGCTAAATCTAGTAAGACTATGAATCAGTTCATACAGTAATTTCCCTTGATTTTATGCCATTTTTATGTTGGAAATAGTCTAACAATGCTGCTAAATCTAGTAAGACTTAGATTAATTTCATACAGTAATGTCCCTTGATTTTATGCCATTTTTATGTTGGAAATAGGCTAAACAAATGGTGCTAAATCTAGTAAGACTTAGATTAAGTTCATACAGTAATTTCCCTTGATTTTATGCCATTTTTATGTTGGAAATAGTCTAACAATGCTGCCATATCTAGTAAGACTTAGATTAAGTTCATACAGTAATTTCCCTTGATTTTATGCCATTTTTATGATGGAAATAGTCTAACAATGCTGCCATATCTAGTAAGACTTACATTAAGTTCATACAGTAATTTCCCTTGATTTTATGCCATTTTTATGATGGAAATAGTCTAACAATGCTGCTAAATCTAGTAAGACTTAGATTAAGTTCATACAGTAATTTCCCTTGATTTTATGCCATTTTTATGTTTGAAATAAGCTAAAAAATGGTGCTAAATCTAGTAAGACTTAGATTAAGTTCATACAGTAATTTCCCTTGATTTTATGCCATTTTTACGTTGGAAATAGTCTAACAATGCTGCTAAATCTCGTAAGACTTAGATTAAGTTCATACAGTAATTTCCCTTGCTTTTATGCCATTTTTATGTTGGAAATAGGCTAAACAAATGGTGCTAAATCTAGTAAGACTTAAATTAAGTTAATACAGTAATTTCCCTTGATTTTATGCCATTTTAATGTTGGAAATAGTCTAACAATGCTGCTAAATCTAGTAAGACTTAGATTAAGTTCATACAGTAATTTCCCTTGATTTTATGCCATGTTTATGTTGGAAATAGGCTAACAATGCTGCTAAATCTAGTAAGACTTAGATTAAGTTCATACAGTAATTTCCCTTGATTTTATGCCATTTTTATGTTAGAAAAAGGTTAAAACTGGTGCTAAATCTCGTAAGACTTAGATTAAGTTCATACAGTAATTTCCCTTGATTTTATGCCATTTTTATGTTGAAAATAGTCTAAACAAACGGTGCTAAATCTAGTAAGACTTAGATTAAGTTCATACAGTAATTTCCCTTAATTTTATGCCATTTTTATGTTGGAAATAGTCTAACAATGCTGCCATATCTAGTAAGACTTTCATTAAGTTCATACAGTAATTTCCCTTGATTTTATGCCATTTTTATGTTGGAAATAGTCTAACAATGCTGCTAAATCTAGTAAGACTTAGATTAAGTTCATACAGTAATTTCCCTTGATTTTATGCCATTTTTATGTTGGAAATAGGCTAAACAAATGGTGCTAAATCTAGTAAGACTTAGATTCAGTTCATACAGTAATCTCCCTTGATTTTATGCCATTTTAATGTTGGAAATAGTCTAACAATGCTGCTAAATCTAGTAAGACTTAGATTAAGTTCATACAGTAATTTCCCTTGCTTTTATGCCATTTTTGTGTTGGAAATAGGCTAAACAAATGGTGCTAAATCTAGTAAGACTTAGATTAAGTTCATACAGTAATTTCCCTTGATTTTATGCCATTTTTATGCTGGAAATAGGCTAAAACTGGTGCTAAATCTAGTAAGACTTAGATTAAGTTCATACAGTAATTTCCCTTGATTTTATGCCATTTTTATGTTAGAAAAAGTTTAAAACTGGTGCTAAATCTCGTAAAACTTAGATTAAGTTCATACAGTAATTTCCCTTGATTTTATGCCATTTTTATGTTGGAAATAGTCTAAAACTGGTGCTAAATCTCGTAAGACTTAGATTAAGTTCATACAGTAATTTCCCTTGATTTTATGCACTTTTTATGTTGGAAATAGTCTAACAATGGTGCTAAATCTAGTAAGACTTAGATTAAGTTCATACAGTAATTTCCCTTGATTTTATGCCATTTTTATGTTGGAAATAGTCTAACAATGCTGCTAAATCTAGTAAGACTATGATTAAGTTCATACAGTGATTTCCCTTGATTTTATGCCATTTTTATGTTGGAAATACTCTAACAATGCTGCTAAATCTAGTAAGACTTAGATTAAGTTCATACAGTAATTTCCCTTAATTTTATGCCATTTTTATGTTGGAAATAGTCTAACAATGCTGCTATATCTAGTAAGACTTAGATTAAGTTCATACAGTAATTTCCCTTGATTTTATGCCATTTTTATGTTGGAAACAGTCTAACAATGCTGCTAAATCTAGTAAGACTTAGATTAAGTTCATACAGTAATTTCCCTTGATTTTATGCCATTTTTGTGTTGGAAATAGTCTAACAATGCTGCTAAATCTAGTAAGACTTAGATTAAGTTCATACAGTAATTTCCCTTGATTTTATGCCATTTTTATGCTGGAACTAGTCTTAAACTGGTGCTAAATCTAGTAAGACTTAGATTAAGTTAATACAGTAATTTCCCGTGATTTTATGCAATTTTTGTGTTGGAAATAGTCTAACAATGCTGCTAAATCTAGTAAGACTATGATTAAGTTCATACAGTAATTTCCCTTGATTTTATGCCATTTTTATGTTGGAAATAGTCTAACAATGCTGCTAAATCTAGTAAGACTTAGATTAAGTTAATACAGTAATTTCCCTTGATTTTATGCCATTTTTATGTTGGAAAAAGGCTAAACAAATGGTGCTAAATCTAGTAAGACTTAGATTAAGTTCATACAGTAATTTCCCTTGATTTTATGCCATTTTTATGTTTAAAATAGGATAAACAAATGGTGCTAAATCTAGTAAGACTTAGATTAAGTTCATACAGTAATTCCCCTTGATTTTATTCCATTTTTATGATGAAAATAGTCTAACAATGCTGCTAAATCTAGTAAGACTTAGATTAAGTTCATACAGTAATTTTCCTTAATTGTATGCCATTTTTATGTTGGAAATAGTCTAACAATGCTGCTTAATCTAGTAAGACTTAGATTAAGTTCATACAGTAATTTCCCTTGATTTTATGCCATTTTTATGTTGGAAATAGGCTAAACAAATGGTGCTAAATCTAGTAAGACTTAGATTAAGTTCATACAGTAATTTCCCTTGATTTTATGCCATTTTTACGTTGGAAATAGTCTAACAATGCTGCCATATCTAGTAAGACTTACATTAAGTTCATACAGTAATTTCCCTTGATTTTATGCCATTTTTATGATGGCAATAGTCTAACAATGCTGCTAAATCTAGTAAGACTTAGATTAAGTTCATACAGTAATTTTCCTTAATTGTATGCCATTTTTATGTTGGAAATAGTCTAACAATGCTGCCATATCTAGTAAGACTTACATTAAGTTCATACAGTAATTTCCCTTGATTTTATGCCATTTTTATGATGGAAATAGTCTAACAATGGTGCTAAATCTAGTAAGACTTAGATTAAGTTCATACAGTAATTTCCCTTGATTTTATGCCATTTTTATGTTGGAAATAGGCTAAAAAATTGTGCTAAATCTAGTAAGACTTAGATTAAGTTCATACAGAAATTTCCTTTGATTTTATGCCATTTTTACGTTGGAAATAGTCTAACAATGCTGCTAAATCTAGTAAGACTTAGATTAAGTTCATACAGTAATTTCCCTTGATTTTATGCAATTTTTATGTTAGAAAAAGGTTACAACTGGTGCTAAATCTAGTAAGACTTAGATTAAGTTCATACAGTAATTTCCCTTGATTTTATGCCATTTTTATGTTGGAAATAGTCTAAAACTGGTGCTAAATCTCGTAAGACTTAGATTAAGTTCATACAGTAATTTCCGTTGATTTTATGCCATTTTTATGTTGGAAATAGTCTAACAATGCTGCTAAATCAAGTAAGACTATGATTAAGTTCATACAGTGATTTCCCTTGATTTTATGCCATTTTTATGCTGGAAATAGTCTTAAACTGGTGCTAAATCTAGTAAGACTTAGATTAAGTTCATACAGTAATTTCCCTTTATTTTATGCCATTTTTGTGTTGGAAATAGTCTAACAATGCTGCTAAATCTAGTAAGACTTAGATTAGGTTCATACAGTAATTTCCCTTGATTTTATGCCATTTTTATGCTGGAACTAGTCTTAAACTGGTGCTAAATCTAGTAAGACTTAGATTAAGTTAATACAGTAATTTCCCTTGATTTTATGCCATTTTTATGTTTAAAATAGGCTAAACAAATAGTGCTAAATCTAGTAAGACTTAGATTAAGTTAATACAGTAATTTCCCTTGATTTTATGCCATTTTTATGTTGGAAATAGGCTAAACAAATGGTGCTAAATCTAGTAAGACTTAGATTAAGTTCATACAGTAATTTCCCTTGATTTTATGCCGTTTTTATGTTGGAAATAGTCTAAACAAACGGTGCTAAATCTAGTAAGACTTAGATTAAGTTCATACAGTAATTTCCCTTGATTTTATGCGATTTTTATGTTGGAAATAGTCTAACAATGCTGCCATATCTAGTAAGACTTAGATTAAGTTCATACAGTAATTTCCTTTGAGTGTATGCCATTTTTATGATGGAAATAGTCTAACAATGCTGCTAAATCTAGTAAGACTTAGATTAAGTTCATACAGTGATTTCCCTTGATTTTATGCCATTTTTATGTTGGAAATTGTCTAACAATGCTGCTAAATCTCGTAAGACTTAGATTAAGTTCATACAGTAATTTCCCTTGATTTTATGCCATTTTTATGTTGGAAATAGGCTAAACAAATAGTGCTAAATCTCGTAAGACTTAGATTAAGTTCATACAGTAATTTCCCTTGATTTTATGCCATTTTTATGTTGAAAATAGGCTAAACAAATGGTGCTAAATCTAGTAAGACTTAGATTGAGTTCATACATTAAGTTCCCTTGATTTTATGCCATTTTTATGCTGGAAATTGGCTTAAACTGGTGCTAAATCTCGTAAGACTTACATTAAGTTCATACAGTAATTTCCCTTGATTTTATGCCATTTTTATGTTGGAAATAGTCTAACAATTCTGCTAAATCTAGTAAGACTTAGATTAAGTGCATACAGTAATGTCACTTGATTTTATGCCATTTTTATGCTGGAAATAGGCTTAAACTGGTGCTACATCAAGTAAGACTTAGATTAAGTTCATACAGTAATTTCCCTTGATTTTATGCCATTTTTATGTTGGAAAAAGGCTAAACAAATGGTGCTAAATCTAGTAAGACTTTGATTAAGTTCATACAGTAATTTCCCTTGATTTTATGCCATTTTTATGTTGGAAATAGGCTAAACAAATAGTGCTACATCTCGTAAGACTTAGATTAAGTTCATACAGTAATTTTCCTTAATTTTATGCCATTTTTATGTTGGAAATAGTCTAACAATGCTGCCATATCTAGTAAGACTTACATTAAGTTCATACAGAAATTTCCCTTGATTTTATGCCATTTTTATGATGGAAATAGTCTAACAATGCTGCTAAATCTACTAAGACTTAGATTAAGTTAATACAGTAATTTCCCTTGATTTTATGCCATTTTTATGTTGGAAATAGGCTAAACAAATGGTGCTAAATCTAGTAAGACTTAGATTAAGTTCATACAGTAATTCCCCTTGATTTTATGCCATTTTTATGTTGGAAATAGGCTAAACAAATGGTGCTAAATCTAGTAAGACTAAGATTAAGTTCATACAGTAAGTTCCCTTGATTTTATGCCATTTTTATGCTGGAAATTGGCTTAAACTGGTGCTAAATCTCGTAAGACTTAGATTAAGTTCATACAGTAATTTCCCTTGATTTTATGCCATTTTTATGTTGGAAATAGTCTAACAATTCTGCTAAATCTAGTAAGACTTAGATTAAGTTCATACAGTAATTTCCCTTGATTTTATGCCATTTTTATGTTGGAAATAGGCTAAACAAATGGTGCTAAATCTAGTAAGACTAAGATTAAGTTCATACAGTAAGTTCACTTGATTTTATGCCATTTTTATGCTGGAAATAAACTTAAACTGGTGCTAAATCTCGTAAGACTTAGATTAAGTTCATGCAGAAATTTCCCTTGATTTTATGCCATTTTTACGTTGGAAATAGGCTAAACAAATGGTGCTACATCTAGTAAGACTTAGATTAAGTTCATACAGTAATTTCCCTTGATTTTATGCCATTTTTATGTTGCAAATAGGCTAAACAAATAGTGCTAAATCTCGTAAGACTTAGATTAAGTTCATACAGTAATTTCCCTTAATTTTATGCCATTTTTATGTTGGAAATAGTCTAAAACTGGTGCTAAATCTCGTAAGACTTAGATTAAGTTCATACAGTAATCTCCCTTGATTTTATGCCATTTTTATGTTGGAAATAGTCTAACAATGGTGCTAAATCTAGTAAGACTTAGATTAAGTTCATACAGTAATTTCCCTTGATTTTATGCCATTTTTATGTTGGAAATAGGCTAACAATGCTGCTAAATCTAGTAAGACTTAGATTAAGTTCATACAGTAATTTCCCTTGATTTTATGCCATTTTTATGTTGGAAATAGGCTAACAATGCTGCTATATCTAGTAAGACTTAGATTAAGTTCATACAGTAATTTCCCTTGATTTTATGCCATTTTTATGTTGGAAATAGTCTAACAATGCTGCTAAATCAAGTAAGACTTAGATTAAGTTCATACAGTAATTTCCCTTGATTTTATGCTATTTTTATGTTGGAAATAGTCTAACAATGCTGCTAAATCTAGTAAGACTTAGATTAAGTTCATACAGTAATTTCCCTTGATTTTATGCCATTTTTATGCTGGAACTAGTCTTAAACTGGTGCTAAATCTAGTAAGACTTAGATTAAGTTCATACAGTAATTTCCCTTGATTTTATGCCATTTTTATGTTGGAAATAGTTTAACAATGCTGCTAAATCTAGTAAGACTATGATTAAGTTCATACAGTAATTTCCCTTGATTTTATGCCATTTTTATGTTGGAAATAGTCTAACAATGCTGCTAAATCTAGTAAGACTTAGATTAAGTTAATACAGTAATTTCCCTTGATTTTATGCGATTTTTATGTTGGAAATAGGATAAACAAATGGTGCTAAATCTAGTAAGACTTAGATTAAGTTCATACAGTAATTTCCCTTGATTTTAGGCCATTTTTATCTTGGAAATAGTCTAACAATGCTGCTAAATCTAGTAAGACTTAGATTAAGTTCATACAGTAATTTCCCTTGATTTTATGCCATTTTTATGTTTAAAATAGGATAAACAAATGGTGCTAAATCTAGTAAGACTAAGATTAAGTTCATACAGTAATTTCCCTTTATTTTATGCCATTTTTATGTTGGAAATAGTCTAACAATGCTGCTAAATCTAGTAAGACTTAGATTAAGTTCATACAGTAATTTCCCTTAATTTTATGCCATTTTTATGTTGGAAATAGTCTAACAATGCTGCTATATCTAGTAAGAGTTAGATTAAGTTCATACAGTAATTTCCCTTGATTTTATGCCATTTTTATGTTGGAAATAGTCTAACAATGCTGCTAAATCTAGTAAGACTTAGATTAAGTTCATACAGTAATTTCCCTTGATTTTATGCCATTTTTATGCTGGAAATATTCTTAAACTGGTGCTAAATCTAGTAAGACTTAGATTAAGTTAATACAGTAATTTCCCTTGATTTTATGCCATTTTTATGTTGGAAATAGTCTTACAATGCTGCTAAATCTAGTAAGACTATGATTAAGTTCATACAGTAATTTCCCTTGATTTTATGCCATTTTTATGTTGGAAATAGTCTAACAATGCTGCTAAATCTAGTAAGACTTAGATTAAGTTCATACAGTAATTTCCCTTGATTTTATGCGATTTTTATGTTGGAAATAGGCTAAACTATCGTGCTAAATCTAGTAAGACTTAGATTAAGTTCATACAGTAATTTCCCTTGATTTTATGCCATTTTTATGTTTAAAATAGGCTAAACAAATGGTGCTAAATCTAGTAAGACTTAGATTAAGTTCATACAGTAATTCCCCTTGATTTTATGCCATTTTTATGCTGGAAATTGGCTTAAATGCTGCTAAATCTCGTAAGACTTAGATTAAGTTCATACAGTAATTTCCCTTGATTTTATGCCATTTTTATGTTGAAAATAGTCTAAACAAACCGTGCTAAATCTAGTAAGACTTAGATTAAGTTCATACAGTAATTTCCCTTAATTTTATGCCATTTTTTGTTGGAAAAAGTCTAACAATGCTGCCATATCTAGTAAGACTTACATTAAGTTCATACAGTAATTTCCCTTGAGTGTATGCCATTTTTATGATGGAAATAGTCTAACAATGCTGCTAAATCTAGTAAGACTTAGATTAAGTTCATACAGTAATTTCCCTTGATTTTATGCCATTTTTATGTTGGAAATAGGCTAAACAAATGGTGCTAAATCTAGTAAGACTTAGATTAAGTTCATACAGTAATTTCCCTTGATTTTATGCCATTTTTATGTTGGAAATAGTCTAACAATGCTGCTAAATCTAGTAAGACTTAGATTAAGTTCATACAGTAATTTCCCTTGATTTTATGCCATTTATATGTTTGAAATAGGCTAAACAAATGGTGCTTAATCTAGTAAGACTTAGATTAAGTTCATACAGTAATTTCCCTTGATTTTAGGCCATTTTTATCTTGGAAATAGTCTAACAATGCTGCTAAATCTAGTAAGACTTAGATTAAGTTAATACAGTAATTTCCCTTGATTTTATGCCATTTTTATGTTGGAAATAGTCTAACAATGCTGCTAAATCTAGTAAGACTTAGCTTAAGTTCATACAGTAATTTCCCTTGATTTTATGCCATCTTTATGATGGAAATAGTCTAACAATGCTGCCATATCTAGTAAGACTTACATTAAGTTCATACAGTAATTTCCCTTGATTTTATGCCATTTTTATGATGGAAATAGTCTAACAATGCTGCTAAATCTAGTAAGACTTAGATTAAGTTCATACAGTAATTTCCCTTGATTTTATGCCATTTTTATGTTGGAAATAGGCTAAAAAATGCTGCTAAATCTAGTAAGACTTAGATTAAGTTCATACAGTAATTTCCCTTGATTTTATGCCATTTTTACGTTGGAAATAGTCTAACAATGCTGCTAAATCTAGTAAGACTTAGATTAAGTTCATACAGTAATTTCCCTTGCTTTTATGCCATTTTTATGTTGGAAATAGGCTAAACAAATGGTGCTAAATCTAGTAAGACTTAGATTAAGTTCATACATTAAGTTCCCTTGATTTTATGCCATTTTTATGTTGGAAATAGTCTAACAATGCTGCTAAATCTAGTAAGACTTAGATTAAGTTAATACAGTAATTTCCCTTGATTTTATGCCATTTTTATGTTGGAAATAGGCTAACAATGCTGCTAAATCTAGTAAGACTTAGATTAAGTTCATACAGTAATTTCCCTTGATTTTATGCCATTTTTATATTAGAAAAAATTTAAAACTGGTGCTAAATCTCGTAAGACTTAGATTAAGTTCATACAGTAATTTCCCTTGATTTTATGCCATTTTTACGTTGGAAATAGTCTAACAATGCTGCTAAATCTAGTAAGACTTAGATTAAGTTCATACAGTAATTTCCCTTGCTTTTATGCCATTTTTATGTTGGAAATAGTCTAACAATGCTGCTAAATCTAGTAAGACTTAGATTAAGTTCATACAGTAATTTCCCTTGATTTTATGCCATTTTTATGGAAATAGTCTAACAATGCTGCTAAATCTAGTAAGACTTATATTAAGTTCATACAGTAATTTCCCTTGATTTTATGCCATTTTTATGTTGGAAATAGGCTAAACTAATGGTGCTAAATCTAGTAAGACTTAGATTAAGTTCATACAGTAATTTCCCTTGATTTTATGCCATTTTAATGTTGGAAATAGTCTAACAATGCTGCCAAATCTAGTAAGACTTACATTAAGTTAATACAGTAATTTCCCTTGATTTTATGCCATTTTTATGTTGGAAATAGTCTAACAATGCTGCTAAATCTAGTAAGACTATGATTAAGTTCATACAGTGATTTCCCTTGATTTTATGCCATTTTTATGTTGGAAATAGTCTAACAATGCTGCTAAATCTAGTAAGACTTAGATTAAGTTCATACAGTGATTTCCCTTGATTTTATGCCATTTTTATGTTGGAAATAGTCTAACAATGCTGCTAAATCTAGTAAGACTTAGATTAAGTTCACAAAGTAATTTCCCTTAATTTTATGCCATTTTTATGTTGGAAATAGTCTAACAATGCTGTTATATCTAGTAAGACTTAGATTAAGTTCATACAGTAATTTCCCTTGATTTTATGCCATTTTTATGTTGGAAACAGTCTAACAATGCTGCTAAATCTAGTAAGACTTAGATTAAGTTCATACAGTAATTTCCCTTGATTTTATGCCATTTTTATGCTGGAACTAGTCTTAAACTGGTGCTAAATCTAGTAAGACTTAGATTAAGTTCATACAGTAATTTCCCTTGATTTTATGCCATTTTTATGTTGGAAATAGTTTAACAATGCTGCTAAATCTAGTAAGACTATGATTAAGTTCATACAGTAATTTCCCTTGATTTTATGCCATTTTTATGTTGGAAATAGTCTAACAATGCTGCTAAATCTAGTAAGACTTAGATTAAGTTAATACAGTAATTTCCCTTGATTTTATGCGATTTTTATGTTGGAAATAGGATAAACAAATGGTGCTAAATCTAGTAAGACTTAGATTAAGTTAATACAGTAATTTCCCTTGATTTTAGGCCATTTTTATCTTGGAAATAGTCTAACAATGCTGCTAAATCTAGTAAGACTTAGATTAAGTTCATACAGTAATTTCCCTTGATTTTATGCCATTTTTATGTTTAAAATAGGATAAACAAATGGTGCTAAATCTAGTAAGACTTAGATTAAGTTCATACAGTAATTCCCCTTTATTTTATGCCATTTTTATGCTGGAATTAGTCTAACAATGCTGCTAAATCTAGTAAGACTTAGATTAAGTTCATACAGTAATTTCCCTTGATTTTATGCCATTTTAATGTTGGAAATAGTCTAACAATGCTGCTAAATCTCGTAAGACTTAGATTAAGTTCATACAGTAATTTTCCTTAATTGTATGCCATTTTTATGTTGGAAATAGTCTAACAATACTGCCATATCTAGTAAGACTTACATTAAGTTCATACAGTAATTTCCCTTGATTTTATGCCATTTTTATGATGGAAATAGTCTAACAATGCTGCTAAATCTAGTAAGACTTAGATTAAGTTCATACATTAAGTTCCCTTGATTTTATGCCATTTTTATGTTGGAAATAGGCTAAACAAATGGTGCTAAATCTAGTAAGACTTAGATTAAGTTCATACAGTAATTTCCCTTGATTTTATGCCATTTTTACGTTGGAAATAGTCTAACAATGCTGCCATATCTAGTAAGACTTACATTAAGTTCATACAGTAATTTCCCTTGATTTTATGCCATTTTTATGCTGGAAATAGTCTAACAATGCTGCTAAATCTAGTAAGACTTAGATTAAGTTAATACAGTAATTTCCCTTGATTTTATGCCATTTTTATGCTGGAAATAGGGTTAAACTGGTGCTAAATCTCGTAAGACTTAGATTAAGTTCATACAGTAATTTCCCTTGATTTTATGCCATTTTTATGGAAGAAATAGGCTAAACAAATAGTGCTAAATCTAGTAAGACTTAGATTAAGTTCATACAGTAATTTCCCTTGATTTTAGGCCATTTTTATCTTGGAAATAGTCTAACAATGCTGCTAAATCTAGTAAGACTTAGATTAAGTTCATACAGTAATTTCCCTTGATTTTATGCCATTTTTATCATGGAAATAGTCTAACAATGCTGCTACATCTAGTAAGACTTAGATTAAGTTCATACAGTAATCTCCCTTGATTTTATGCCATTTTTATGTTGGAAATAGGCTAAAAAATGCTGCTAAATCTAGTAAGACTTAGATTAAGTTCATACAGTAATTTCCCTTGATTTTATGCCATTTTTACGTTGGAAATAGTCTAACAATGCTGCTAAATCTAGTAAGACTTAGATTAAGTTCATACAGTAATTTCCTTTGCTTTTATGCCATTTTTATGTTGGAAATAGGCTAAACAAATGGTGCTAAATCTAGTAAGACTTAGATTAAGTTAATACAGTAATTTCCCTTGATTTTATGCCATTTTTATGTTGGAAATAGTCTAACAATGCTGCTAAATCTAGTAAGACTTAGATTAAGTTCATACAGTAATTTCCCTTGATTTTATGCCATTTTTATGTTGGAAATAGGCTAACAATGCTGCTAAATCTAGTAAGACTTAGATTAAGTTCATACAGTAATTTCCGTTAATTTTATGCCATTTTTATGTTGGAAATAGTCTAACAATGCTGCTACATCTAGTAAGACTTAGATTAAGTTCATACAGTAATTTCCCTTGATTTTATGCCATTTTTATGTTGGAAATAGTCTAACAATGCTGCTAAATCTAGTAAGACTTAGATTAAGTTCATACAGTAATTTCCCTTGATTTTATGCCATTTTTATGTTAGAAAAAAGTTAAAACTGGTTCTAAATCTCGTAAGATATGATTAAGTTCATACAGTAATTTCCCTTGATTTTATGCCATTTTTATGGTGAAAATAGTCTAAACAAACGGTGCTAAATCTAGTAAGACTTACATTAAGTTCATACAGTAATTTCCCTTGATTTTATGCCATTTTTATGATGGAAATAGTCTAACAATGCTGCTAAATCTAGTAAGACTTAGATTAAGTTCATACAGTAATTTCCCTTGATTTTATGCCATTTTAATGTTGGAAATAGTCTAACAATGCTGCCATATCTAGTAAGACTTACATTAAGTTCATACAGTAATTTCCCTTGATTTTATGCCATTTTTATGTTGGAAATAGTCTAACAATGCTGCTAAATCTAGTAAGACTATGATTAAGTTCATACAGTGATTTCCCTTGATTTTATGCCATTTTTATGTTGGAAATAGTCTAACAATGCTGCTAAATCTAGTAAGACTTAGATTAAGTTCATACAGTGATTTCCCTTGATTTTATGCCATTTTTATGTTGGAAATAGTCTAACAATGCTGCTAAATCTAGTAAGACTTAGATTAAGTTCATACAGTAATTTCCCTTGATTTTATGCCATTTTTATGTTGGAAATAGTCTAACAATGCTGCTAAATCTAGTAAGACTATGATTAAGTTCATACAGTGATTTCCCTTGATTTTATGCCATTTTTATGTTGGAAATAGTCTAACAATGCTGCTAAATCTAGTAAGACTTAGATTAAGTTCATACAGTGATTTCCCTTGATTTTATGCCATTTTTATGTTGGAAATAGTCTAACAATGCTGCTACATCTAGTAAGACTTAGATTAAGTTCATACAGTAATTTCCCTTGATTTTATGCCATTTTTATGTTGGAAATAGTCTAACAATGCTGCTAAATCTAGTAAGACTTAGATTAAGTTCATACAGTAATTTCCCTTGATTTTATGCCATTTTTGTGTTGGAAATAGTCTAACAATGCTGCTAAATCTAGTAAGACTTAGATTAAGTTCATACAGTAATTTCCCTTGATTTTATGCCATTTTTATGCTGGAACTAGTCTTAAACTGGTGCTAAATCTAGTAAGACTTAGATTAAGTTCATACAGTAATTTCCCTTGATTTTATGCCATTTTTATGTTTAAAATAGGATAAACAAATGGTGCTAAATCTAGTAAGACTTAGATTAAGTTCATACAGTAATTCCCCTTGATTTTATGCCATTTTTATGTTGGAAATAGTCTAACAATGCTGCTAAATCTAGTAAGACTTAGATTAAGTTCATACAGTAATTTCCCTTGATTTTATGCCATTTTTATGTTGGAAATAGTCTAACAATGCTGCTAAATCTAGTAAGACTTACATTAAGTTCATACAGTAATTTCCCTTGATTTTATGCCATTTTTATGATGGAAATAGTCTAACAATGCTGCTAAATCTAGTAAGACTTAGATTAAGTTCATACATTAAGTTCCCTTGATTTTATGCCATTTTTATGTTGGAAATAGGCTAAACAAATGGTGCTAAATCTAGTAAGACTTAGATTAAGTTCATACAGTAATTTCCCTTGATTTTATGCCATTTTTACGTTGGAAATAGTCTAACAATGCTGCCATATCTAGTAAGACTTACATTAAGTTCATACAGTAAATTCCCTTGATTTTATGCCATTTTTATGCTGGAAATAGTCTAACAATGCTGCTAAATCTAGTAAGACTTAGATTAAGTTAATACAGTAATTTCCCTTGATTTTATGCCATTTTTATGCTGGAAATAGGGTTAAACTGGTGCTAAATCTCGTAAGACTTAGATTAAGTTTATACAGTAATTTCCCTTGATTTTATGCCATTTTTATGGAAGAAATAGGCTAAACAAATGGTGCTAAATCTAGTAAGACTTAGATTAAGTTCATACAGTAATTTCCCTTGATTTTAGGCCATTTTTATCTTGGAAATAGTCTAACAATGCTGCTAAATCTAGTAAGACTTAGATTAAGTTCATACAGTAATTTCCCTTGATTTTATGCCATTTTTATGTTGGAAATAGTCTAACAATGCTGCTAAATCTAGTAAGACTTAGCTTAAGTTCATACAGTAATTTCCCTTGATTTTATGCCATTTTTATGATGGAAATAGTCTAACAATGCTGCCATATCTAGTAAGACTTACATTAAGTTCATACAGTAATTTCCCTTGATTTTATGCTATTTTTATTATGGAAATAGTCTAACAATGCTGCTAAATCTAGTAAGACTTAGATTAAGTTCATACAGTAATTTCCCTTGATTTTATGCCATTTTTATGTTGGAAATAGGCTAAAAAATGCTGCTAAATCTAGTAAGACTTAGATTAAGTTCATACAGTAATTTCCCTTGATTTTATGCCATTTTTACGTTGGAAATAGTCTAACAATGCTGCTAAATCTAGTAAGACTTAGATTAAGTTCATACAGTAATTTCCCTTGCTTTTATGCCATTTTTATGTTGGAAATAGGCTAAACAAATGGTGCTGAATCTAGTAAGACTTAGATTAAGTTAATACAGTAATTTCCCTTGAGTGTATGCCATTTTTATGTTGGAAATAGTCTAACAATGCTGCTAAATCTAGTAAGACTTAGATTAAGTTCATACAGTAATTTCCCTTGATTTTATGCCATTTTTATGTTGGAAATAGGCTAACAATGCTGCTAAATCTAGTAAGACTTAGATTAAGTTCATACAGTAATTTCCCTTGTTTTATGCCATTTTTATGTTAGAAAAAAGTTAAAACTGGTGCTAAATCTCGTAAGACTTAGATTAAGTTCATACAGTAATTTCCCTTGATTTTATGCCATTTTTATGGTGAAAATAGTCTAAACAAACGGTGCTAAATCTAGTAAGACTTAGATTAAGTTCATACAGTAATTTCCCTTAATTTTATGCCATTTTTATGTTGGAAAAAGTCTAACAATGCTGCCATATCTAGTAAGACTTACATTAAGTTCATACAGTAATTTCCCTTGATTTTATGCCATTTTTATGATTGAAATAGTCTAACAATGCTGCTAAATCTAGTAAGACTTAGATTAAGTTCATACAGTAATTTCCCTTGATTTTATGCCATTTTTATGTTGGAAATAGGCTAAACAAATGGTGCTAAATCTAGTAAGACTTAGATTAAGTTCATACAGTAATTTCCCTTGATTTTATGCCATTTTAATGTTGGAAATAGTCTAACAATGCTGCCATATCTAGTAAGACTTAGATTAAGTTAATACAGTAATTTCCCTTGATTTTATGCCATTTTTATGTTGGAAATAGTCTAACAATGCTGCTAAATCTAGTAAGACTATGATTAAGTTCATACAGTGATTACCCTTGATTTTATGCCATTTTTATGTTGGAAATAGTCTAACAATGCTGCTAAATCTAGTAAGACTTAGATTAAGTTAATACAGTGATTTCCCTTGATTTTATGCCATTTTTATGTTGGAAATAGTCTAACAATGCTGCTAAATCTAGTAAGACTTAGATTAAGTTCATACAGTAATTTCCCTTAATTTTATGCCATTGTTATGTTGGAAATAGTCTAACAATGCTGCTATATCTAGTAAGACTTAGATTAAGTTCATACAGTAATTTCCCTTGATTTTATGCCATTTTTATGTTGGAAACAGTCAAACAATGCTGCTAAATCTAGTAAGACTTAGATTAAGTTCATACAGTAATTTCCCTTGATTTTATGCCATTTTTGTGTTGGAAATAGTCTAACAATGCTGCTAAATCTAGTAAGACTTAGATTAAGTTCATACAGTAATTTCCCTTGATTTTATGCCATTTTTATGCTGGAACTAGTCTTAAACTGGTGCTAAATCTAGTAAGACTTAGATTAAGTTCATACAGTAATTTCCCTTGATTTTATGCCATTTTTATGTTGGAAATAGTCTAACAATGCTGCTAAATCTAGTAAGACTATGATTAAGTTCATACAGTAATTTCCATTGATTTTATGCCATTTTTATGTTGGAAATAGTCTAACAATGCTGCTAAATCTAGTAAGACTTAGATTAAGTTAATACAGTAATTTCCCTTGATTTTATGTGATTTTTATGTTGGAAATAGGCTAAACAAATGGTGCTAAATCTAGTAAGACTTAGATTAAGTTCATACAGTAATTTCCCTTGATTTTATGCCATTTTTATGTTTAAAATAGGATAAACAAATGGTGCTAAATCTAGTAAGACTTAGATTAAGTTCATACAGTAATTCCCCTTGATTTTATGCCATTTTTATGATGGAAATAGTCTAACAATGCTGCTAAATCTAGTAAGACTTAGATTAAGTTCATACAGTAATTTCCCTTGATTTTATGCCATTTTTATGTTGGAAATAGTCTAACAATGCTGCTAAATCTAGTAAGACTTAGATTAAGTTCATACAGTAATTTTCCTTAATTGTATGCCATTTTTATGTTGGAAATAGTCTAACAATGCTGCCATATCTAGTAAGACTTAGATTAAGTTCATACAGTAATTTCCCTTGATTTTATGGCATTTTTATGATGGAAATAGTCTAACAATGCTGCTAAATCTAGTAAGACTTAGATTAAGTTCATACATTAAGTTCCCTAGATTTTATGCCATTTTTATGTTGGAAATAGGCTAAACAAATGGTGCTAAATCTAGTAAGACTTAGATTAAGTTCATACAGTAATTTCCCTTGATTTTATGCCATTTTTACGTTGGAAATAGTCTAACAATCCTGCCATATCTAGTAAGACTTACATTAAGTTCATACAGTAATTTCCCTTGATTTTATGCCATTTTTATGATGGAAATAGTCTAACAATGCTGCTAAATCTAGTAAGACTTAGATTAAGTTAATACAGTAATTTTCCTTAATTGTATGCCATTTTTATGTTGGAAATAGTCTAACAATGCTGCCATATCAAGTAAGACTAAGATTAAGTTCATACAGTAATTTCCCTTGATTTTATGCAATTTTTATGTTAGAAAAAGATTAAAACTGGTGCTAAATCTAGTAAGACTTAGATTAAGTTTATACAGTAATTTCCCTTGATTTTATGCCATTTTTATGTTGGAAATAGTCTAAAAACTGGTGCTAAATCTCGTAAGACTTAGATTAAGTTCATACAGTAATTTCCGTTGATTTTATGCCATTTTTATGTTGGAAATAGTCTAACAAATGTGCTAAATCAAGTAAGACTATGATTAAGTTCATACAGTGATTTCCCTTGATTTTATGCCATTTTTATGTTGGAAATAGTCTAACAATGCTGCTAAATCTAGTAAGACTTAGATTAAGTTCATACAGTAATTTCCCTTGATTTTATGCCATTTTTGTGTTGGAAATAGTCTAACAATGCTGCTAAATCTAGTAAGACTTAGATTAAGTTCATACAGTAATTTCCCTTGATTTTATGCCATTTTTATGCTGGAAATAGTCTTAAACTGGTGCTAAATCTAGTAAGACTTAGATTAAGTTCATACAGTAATTTCCCTTGATTTTATGCCATTTTTATGTTTAAAATAGGCTAAACAAATAGTGCTAAATCTAGTAAGACTTAGATTAAGTTAATACAGTAATTTCCCTTGATTTTATGCCATTTTTATGTTGGAAATAGTCTAACAATGCTGCTAAATCTAGTAAGACTAAGATTAAGTTCATACAGTAATTTCCCTTGATTTTATGCCATTTTTATGTTGGAAATAGGCTAAACAAATGGTGCTAAATCTAGTAAGACTTAGATTAAGTTCATACAGTAATTTCCCTTGATTTTATGCCGTTTTTATGTTGAAAATAGTCTAAACAAACGGTGCTAAATCTAGTAAGACTTAGATTAAGTTCATACAGTAATTTCCCTTAATTTTATGCCATTTTTATGTTGGAAATAGTCTAACAATGCTGCTATATCTAGTAAGACTTACATTAAGTTCATACAGTAATTTCCCTTGAGTGTATGCCATTTTTATGATGGAAATAGTCTAACAATGCTGCTTAATCTAGTAAGACTTAGATTAAGTTCATACAGTAATTTCCCTTGATTTTATGCCATTTTTATGTTGGAAATAGTCTAACAATGCTGCTAAATCTCGTAAGACTTAGATTAAGTTCATACAGTAATTTCCCTTGATTTTATGCCATTTTTATGTTGGAAATAGGCTAAACAAATAGTGCTAAATCTCGTAAGACTTAGATTAAGTTCATACAGTAATTTCCCTTGATTTTATGCCATTTTTATGTTGGAAATAGTCTAACAATGCTGCCATATCTAGTAAGACTTACATTAAGTTCATATAGTGATTTCCCTTGATTTTATGCCATTTTTATGTTGGAAATAGGCTAACAATGCTGCTAAATCTAGTAAGACTTAGATTAAGTTCATACAGTAATTTCCCTTGATTTTATGCCATTTTTATGTTGGAAATAGGCTAACAATGCTGCTATATCTAGTAAGACTTAGATTAAGTTCATACAGTAATTTCCCTTGATTTTATGCCATTTTTATGTTGGAAATAGTCTAACAATGCTGCTAAATCACGTAAGACTTAGATTAAGTTCATACAGTAATTTCCCTTGATTTTATGCCATTTTTATGTTGGAAATAGTCTAACAATGCTGCTAAATCTAGTAAGACTTAGATTAAGTTCATACAGTAATTTCCCTTGATTTTATGCCATTTGTATGCTGAAAATAGGCTAAAATTTGTGCTAAATCGAGTAAGACTTAGATTAAGTTTATACAGTAATTTCCTTTGGTTTTATGCCATTTTTATGTTAGAAAAAGGTTAAAACTGGTGCTAAATCTAGTAAGACTTAGATTAAGTTCATACAGTAATTTCCCTTGATTTTATGCCATTTTTATGTTGGAAATAGTCTAACAATGGTGCTAAATCTAGTAAGACTTAGATTAAGTTCATACAGTAATTTCCCTTAATTTTAT
Source organism: Euprymna scolopes (assembly GCF_053919585.1). NCBI lineage: Eukaryota > Metazoa > Mollusca > Cephalopoda > Sepiida > Sepiolidae > Euprymna > Euprymna scolopes. The sequence goes on along the minus strand of NC_136489.1, from coordinate 171,286,477 downwards.
GCCATTTTTATGTTGGAAATAGTCTAACAATGCTGCTAAATCTAGTAAGACTATGATTAAGTTCATACAGTGATTTCCCTTGATTTTATGCCATTTTTATGTTGGAAATAGTCTAACAATGCTGCTAAATCTAGTAAGACTTAGATTAAGTTCATACAGTAATTTCCCTTTATTTTATGCCATTTTTATGTTGGAAATAGTCTAACAATGCTGCTAAATCTAGTAAGACTTAGATTAAGTTCATACAGTAATTTCCCTTAATTTTATGCCATTTTTTGTTGAAAATAGTCTAACAATGCTGCTATATCTAGTAAGACTTAGATTAAGTTCATACAGTAATTTCCCTTGATTTTATGCCATTTTTGTGTTGGAAATAGTCTAACAATGCTGCTAAATCTAGTAAGACTTAGCTTAAGTTCATACAGTAATTTCCCTTGATTTTATTCCATTTTTGTGTTGGAAATAGTCTAACAATGCTGCTAAATCTAGTAAGACTTAGATTAAGTTCATACAGTAATTTCCCTTGATTTTATGCCATTTTTATGCTGGAAATATTCTTAAACTGGTGCTAAATCTAGTAAGACTTAGATTAAGTTAATACAGTAATTTCCCTTGATTTTATGCCATTTTTATGTTGGAAATAGTCTTACAATGCTGCTAAATCTAGTAAGACTATGATTAAGTTCATACAGTAATTTCCCTTGATTTTATGCCATTTTTATGTTGGAAATAGTCTAACAATGCTGCTAAATCTAGTAAGACTTAGATTAAGTTCATACAGTAATTTCCCTTGATTTTATGCGATTTTTATGTTGGAAATAGGCTAAACTATCGTGCTAAATCTAGTAAGACTTAGATTAAGTTCATACAGTAATTTCCCTTGATTTTATGCCATTTTTATGTTTAAAATAGGCTAAACAAATGGTGCTAAATCTAGTAAGACTTAGATTAAGTTCATACAGTAATTCCCCTTGATTTTATGCCATTTTTATGCTGGAAATTGGCTTAAACTGGTGCTAAATCTCGTAAGACTTGGATTAAGTTCATACAGTAATTTCCCTTGATTTTATGCCATTTTTATGTTGGAAATAGGCTAAACAAATGGTGCTAAATCTAGTAAGACTTAGATTAAGTTCATACAGTAATTTCCCTTGATTTTATGCCATTTTTATGTTGAAAATAGTCTAAACAAACCGTGCTAAATCTAGTAAGACTTAGATTAAGTTCATACAGTAATTTCCCTTAATTTTATGCCATTTTTTGTTGGAAATAGTCTAACAATGCTGCCATATCTAGTAAGACTTACATTAAGTTCATACAGTAATTTCCCTTGAGTGTATGCCATTTTTATGATGGAAATAGTCTAACAATGCTGCTAAATCTAGTAAGACTTAGATTAAGTTCATACAGTAATTTCCCTTGATTTTATGCCATTTTTATGTTGGAAATAGGCTAAACAAATGGTGCTAAATCTAGTAAGACTTAGATTAAGTTCATACAGTAATTTCCCTTGATTTTATGCCATTTTTATGTTGGAAATAGTCTAACAATGCTGCTAAATCTAGTAAGACTTAGATTAAGTTCATACAGTAATTTCCCTTGATTTTATGCCATGTTTATGTTGGAAATAGGCTAAACAAATGGTGCTAAATCTAGTAAGACTTAGATTAAGTTCATACAGTAATTTCCCTTGATTTTATGCCATTTTTATGTTGGAAATAGTCTAACAATGCTGCTAAATCTAGTAAGACTTAGATTAAGTTCATACAGTAATTTCCCCTGATTTTATGCCATTTTTATGCTGGAAATAGTCTAACAATGCTGCTAAATCTAGTAAGACTTAGATTAAGTTAATACAGTAATTTCCCTTGATTTTATGCCATTTTTATGCTGGAAATAGGGTTAAACTAGTGCTAAATCTAGTAAGACTTTGATTAAGTTTATACAGTAATTTCCCTTGATTTTATGCCATTTTTATGGAAGAAATAGGCTAAACAAATTGTGCTAAATCTAGTAAGACTTAGATTAAGTTCATACAGTAATTTCCCTTGATTTTAGGCCATTTTTATCTTGGAAATAGTCTAACAATGCTGCTAAATCTAGTAAGACTTAGTTTAAGTTCATACAGTAATTTCCCTTGATTTTATGCCATTTTAATGTTGGAAATAGTCTAACAATGCTGCTAAATCTAGTAAGACTTAGCTTAAGTTCATACAGTAATTTCCCTTGATTTTATGCCATTTTTGTGTTGGAAATGGTCTAACAATGCTGCTAAATCTAGTAAGACTTAGATTAAGTTCATACAGTAATTTCCCTTGATTTTATGCCATTTTTATGATGGAAATAGTCTAACAATGCTGCCATATCTAGTAAGACTTACATTAAGTTCATACAGTAATTTCCCTTGATTTTATGCCATTTTTATTATGGAAATAGTCTAACAATGCTGCTAAATCTAGTAAGACTTAGATTAAGTTCATACAGTAATTTCCCTTGATTTTATGCCATTTTTATGTTGGAAATAGGCTAAAAAATGCTGCTAAATCTAGTAAGACTTAGATTAAGTTCATACAGTAATTTCCCTTGATTTTATGCCATTTTTACGTTGGAAATAGTGTAACAATGCTGCTAAATCTAGTAAGACTTAGATTAAGTTCATACAGTAATTTCCCTTGCTTTTATGCCATTTTTATGTTGGAAATAGGCTAAACAAATGGTGCTGAATCTAGTAAGACTTAGATTAAGTTAATACAGTAATTTCCCTTGAGTGTATGCCATTTTTATGTTGGAAATAGTCTAACAATGCTGCTAAATCTAGTAAGACTTAGATTAAGTTCATACAGTAATTTCCCTTGATTTTATGCCATTTTTATGTTGGAAATAGGCTAACAATGCTGCTAAATCTAGTAAGACTTAGATTAAGTTCATACAGTAATTTCCCTTGTTTTATGCCATTTTTATGTTAGAAAAAAGTTAAAACTGGTGCTAAATCTCGTAAGACTTAGATTAAGTTCATACAGTAATTTCCCTTGATTTTATGCCATTTTTATGGTGAAAATAGTCTAAACAAACGGTGCTAAATCTAGTAAGACTTAGATTAAGTTCATACAGTAATTTCCCTTAATTTTATGCCATTTTTATGTTGGAAATAGTCTAACAATGCTGCCATATCTAGTAAGACTTACATTAAGTTCATACAGTAATTTCCCTTGATTTTATGCCATTTTTATGATTGAAATAGTCTAACAATGCTGCTAAATCTAGTAAGACTTAGATTAAGTTCATACAGTAATTTCCCTTGATTTTATGCCATTTTTATGTTGGAAATAGGCTAAACAAATGGTGCTAAATCTAGTAAGACTTAGATTAAGTTCATACAGTAATTTCCCTTGATTTTATGCCATTTTAATGTTGGAAATAGTCTAACAATGCTGCCATATCTAGTAAGACTTAGATTAAGTTAATACAGTAATTTCCCTTGATTTTATTCCATTTTTATGTTGGAAATAGTCTAACAATGCTGCTAAATCTAGTAAGACTATGATTAAGTTCATACAGTGATTACCCTTGATTTTATGCCATTTTTATGTTGGAAATAGTCTAACAATGCTGCTAAATCTAGTAAGACTTAGATTAAGTTAATACAGTGATTTCCCTTGATTTTATGCCATTTTTATGTTGGAAATAGTCTAACAATGCTGCTAAATCTAGTAAGACTTAGATTAAGTTCATACAGTAATTTCCCTTAATTTTATGCCATTGTTATGTTGGAAATAGTCTAACAATGCTGCTATATCTAGTAAGACTTAGATTAAGTTCATACAGTAATTTCCCTTGATTTTATGCCATTTTTATGTTGGAAACAGTCAAACAATGCTGCTAAATCTAGTAAGACTTAGATTAAGTTCATACAGTAATTTCCCTTGATTTTATGCCATTTTTGTGTTGGAAATAGTCTAACAATGCTGCTAAATCTAGTAAGACTTAGATTAAGTTCATACAGTAATTTCCCTTGATTTTATGCCATTTTTATGCTGGAACTAGTCTTAAACTGGTGCTAAATCTAGTAAGACTTAGATTAAGTTCATACAGTAATTTCCCCTGATTTTATGCCATTTTTATGTTGGAAATAGTCTAACAATGCTGCTAAATCTAGTAAGACTATGATTAAGTTCATACAGTAATTTCCCTTGATTTTATGCCATTTTTATGTTGGAAATAGTCTAACAATGCTGCTAAATCTAGTAAGACTTAGATTAAGTTAATACAGTAATTTCCCTTGATTTTATGTGATTTTTATGTTGGAAATAGGCTAAACAAATGGTGCTAAATCTAGTAAGACTTAGATTAAGTTCATACAGTAATTTCCCTTGATTTTATGCCATTTTTATGTTTAAAATAGGATAAACAAATGGTGCTAAATCTAGTAAGACTTAGATTAAGTTCATACAGTAATTCCCCTTGATTTTATGCCATTTTTATGATGGAAATAGTCTAACAATGCTGCTAAATCTAGTAAGACTTAGATTAAGTTCATACAGTAATTTCCCTTGATTTTATGCCATTTTTATGTTGGAAATAGTCTAACAATGCTGCTAAATCTAGTAAGACTTAGATTAAGTTCATACAGTAATTTTCCTTAATTGTATGCCATTTTTATGTTGGAAATAGTCTAACAATGCTGCCATATCTAGTAAGACTTACATTAAGTTCATACAGTAATTTCCCTTGATTTTATGGCATTTTTATGATGGAAATAGTCTAACAATGCTGCTAAATCTAGTAAGACTTAGATTAAGTTCATACATTAAGTTCCCTTGATTTTATGCCATTTTTATGTTGGAAATAGGCTAAACAAATGGTGCTAAATCTAGTAAGACTTAGATTAAGTTCATACAGTAATTTCCCTTGATTTTATGCCATTTTTACGTTGGAAATAGTCTAACAATCCTGCCATATCTAGTAAGACTTACATTAAGTTCATACAGTAATTTCCCTTGATTTTATGCCATTTTTATGATGGAAATAGTCTAACAATGCTGCTAAATCTAGTAAGACTTAGATTAAGTTAATACAGTAATTTTCCTTAATTGTATGCCATTTTTATGTTGGAAATAGTCTAACAATGCTGCCATATCTAGTAAGACTAAGATTAAGTTCATACAGTAATTTCCCTTGATTTTATGCAATTTTTATGTTAGAAAAAGATTAAAACTGGTGCTAAATCTAGTAAGACTTAGATTAAGTTTATACAGTAATTTCCCTTGATTTTATGCCATTTTTATGTTGGAAATAGTCTAAAACTGGTGCTAAATCTCGTAAGACTTAGATTAAGTTCATACAGTAATTTCCGTTGATTTTATGCCATTTTTATGTTGGAAATAGTCTAACAAATGTGCTAAATCAAGTAAGACTATGATTAAGTTCATACAGTGATTTCCCTTGATTTTATGCCATTTTTATATTGGAAATAGTCTAACAATGCTGCTAAATCTAGTAAGACTTAGATTAAGTTCATACAGTAATTTCCCTTGATTTTATGCCATTTTTGTGTTGGAAATAGTCTAACAATGCTGCTAAATCTAGTAAGACTTAGATTAAGTTCATACAGTAATTTCCCTTGATTTTATGCCATTTTTATGCTGGAAATAGTCTTAAACTGGTGCTAAATCTAGTAAGACTTAGATTAAGTTCATACAGTAATTTCCCTTGATTTTATGCCATTTTTATGTCTAAAATAGGCTAAACAAATAGTGCTAAATCTAGTAAGACTTAGATTAAGTTAATACAGTAATTTCCCTTGATTTTATGCCATTTTTATGTTGGAAATAGTCTAACAATGCTGCTAAATCTAGTAAGACTAAGATTAAGTTCATACAGTAATTTCCCTTGATTTTATGCCATTTTTATGTTGGAAATAGGCTAAACAAATGGTGCTAAATCTAGTAAGACTTAGATTAAGTTCATACAGTAATTTCCCTTGATTTTATGCCGTTTTTATGTTGAAAATAGTCTAAACAAACGGTGCTAAATCTAGTAAGACTTAGATTAAGTTCATACAGTAATTTCCCTTAATTTTATGCCATTTTTATGTTGGAAATAGTCTAACAATGCTGCCATATCTAGTAAGACTTACATTAAGTTCATACAGTAATTTCCCTTGAGTGTATGCCATTTTTATGATGGAAATAGTCTAACAATGCTGCTTAATCTAGTAAGACTTAGATTAAGTTCATACAGTAATTTCCCTTGATTTTATGCCATTTTTATGTTGGAAATAGTCTAACAATGCTGCTAAATCTCGTAAGACTTAGATTAAGTTCATACAGTAATTTCCCTTGATTTTATGCCATTTTTATGTTGGAAATAGGCTAAACAAATAGTGCTAAATCTCGTAAGACTTAGATTAAGTTCATACAGTAATTTCCCTTGATTTTATGCCATTTTTATGTTGGAAATAGTCTAACAATGCTGCCATATCTAGTAAGACTTACATTAAGTTCATATAGTGATTTCCCTTGATTTTATGCCATTTTTATGTTGGAAATAGGCTAACAATGCTGCTAAATCTAGTAAGACTTAGATTAAGTTCATACAGTAATTTCCCTTGATTTTATGCCATTTTTATGTTGGAAATAGGCTAACAATGCTGCTATATCTAGTAAGACTTAGATTAAGTTCATACAGTAATTTCCCTTGATTTTATGCCATTTTTATGTTGGAAATAGTCTAACAATGCTGCTAAATCACGTAAGACTGAGATTAAGTTCATACAGTAATTTCCCTTGATTTTATGCCATTTTTATGTTGGAAATAGTCTAACAATGCTGCTAAATCTAGTAAGACTTAGATTAAGTTCATACAGTAATTTCCCTTGATTTTATGCCATTTGTATGCTGGAAATAGGCTAAAACTTGTGCTAAATCGAGTAAGACTTAGATTAAGTTTATACAGTAATTTCCTTTGGTTTTATGCCATTTTTATGTTAGAAAAAGGTTAAAACTGGTGCTAAATCTAGTAAGACTTAGATTAAGTTCATACAGTAATTTCCCTTGATTTTATGCCATTTTTATGTTGGAAATAGTCTAACAATGGTGCTAAATCTAGTAAGACTTAGATTAAGTTCATACAGTAATTTCCCTTAATTTTATGCCATTTTTATGTTGGAAATAGTCTAACAATGCTGCTAAATCTAGTAAGACTATGATTAAGTTCATACAGTGATTTCCCTTGATTTTATGCCATTTTTATGTTGGAAATAGTCTAACAATGCTGCTAAATCTAGTAAGACTTAGATTAAGTTCATACAGTAATTTCCCTTTATTTTATGCCATTTTTATGTTGGAAATAGTCTAACAATGCTGCTAAATCTAGTAAGACTTAGATTAAGTTCATACAGTAATTTCCCTTAATTTTATGCCATTTTTTGTTGAAAATAGTCTAACAATGCTGCTATATCACGTAAGACTTAGATTAAGTTCATACAGTAATTTCCCTTGATTTTATGCCATTTTTGTGTTGGAAATAGTCTAACAATGCTGCTAAATCTAGTAAGACTTAGCTTAAGTTCATACAGTAATTTCCCTTGATTTTATTCCATTTTTGTGTTGGAAATAGTCTAACAATGCTGCTAAATCTAGTAAGACTTAGATTAAGTTCATACAGTAATTTCCCTTGATTTTATGCCATTTTTATGCTGGAAATATTCTTAAACTGGTGCTAAATCTAGTAAGACTTAGATTAAGTTAATACAGTAATTTCCCTTGATTTTATGCCATTTTTATGTTGGAAATAGTCTTACAATGCTGCTAAATCTAGTAAGACTATGATTAAGTTCATACAGTAATTTCCCTTGATTTTATGCCATTTTTATGTTGGAAATAGTCTAACAATGCTGCTAAATCTAGTAAGACTTAGATTAAGTTCATACAGTAATTTCCCTTGATTTTATGCGATTTTTATGTTGGAAATAGGCTAAACTATCGTGCTAAATCTAGTAAGACTTAGATTAAGTTCATACAGTAATTTCCCTTGATTTTATGCCATTTTTATGTTTAAAATAGGCTAAACAAATGGTGCTAAATCTAGTAAGACTTAGATTAAGTTCATACAGTAATTCCCCTTGATTTTATGCCATTTTTATGCTGGAAATTGGCTTAAACTGGTGCTAAATCTCGTAAGACTTAGATTAAGTTCATACAGTAATTTCCCTTGATTTTATGCCATTTTTATGTTGGAAATAGGCTAAACAAATGGTGCTAAATCTAGTAAGACTTAGATTAAGTTCATACAGTAATTTCCCTTGATTTTATGCCATTTTTATGTTGAAAATAGTCTAAACAAACCGTGCTAAATCTAGTAAGACTTAGATTAAGTTCATACAGTAATTTCCCTTAATTTTATGCCATTTTTTGTTGGAAATAGTCTAACAATGCTGCCATATCTAGTAAGACTTACATTAAGTTCATACAGTAATTTCCCTTGAGTGTATGCCATTTTTATGATGGAAATAGTCTAACAATGCTGCTAAATCTAGTAAGACTTAGATTAAGTTCATACAGTAATTTCCCTTGATTTTATGCCATTTTTATGTTGGAAATAGGCTAAACAAATGGTGCTAAATCTAGTAAGACTTAGATTAAGTTCATACAGTAATTTCCCTTGATTTTATGCCATTTTTATGTTGGAAATAGTCTAACAATGCTGCTAAATCTAGTAAGACTTAGATTAAGTTCATAGAGTAATTTCCCTTGATTTTATGCCATGTTTATGTTGGAAATAGGCTAAACAAATGGTGCTAAATCTAGTAAGACTTAGATTAAGTTCATACAGTAATTTCCCTTGATTTTATGCCATTTTTATGTTGGAAATAGTCTAACAATGCTGCTAAATCTCGTAAGACTTAGATTAAGTTCATACAGTAATTTCCCTTGATTTTATGCCATTTTTATGTTGGAAATAGCCTAACAATGCTGCTAAATCTAGTAAGACTTAGATTAAGTTCATACAGTAATTTCCCCTGATTTTATGCCATTTTTATGCTGGAAATAGTCTAACAATGCTGCTAAATCTAGTAAGACTTAGATTAAGTTAATACAGTAATTTCCCTTGATTTTATGCCATTTTTATGCTGGAAATAGGGTTAAACTAGTGCTAAATCTCGTAAGACTTTGATTAAGTTTATACAGTAATTTCCCTTGATTTTATGCCATTTTTATGGAAGAAATAGGCTAAACAAATTGTGCTAAATCTAGTAAGACTTAGATTAAGTTCATACAGTAATTTCCCTTGATTTTAGGCCATTTTTATCTTGGAAATAGTCTAACAATGCTGCTAAATCTAGTAAGACTTAGTTTAAGTTCATACAGTAATTTCCCTTGATTTTATGCCATTTTAATGTTGGAAATAGTCTAACAATGCTGCTAAATCTAGTAAGACTTAGCTTAAGTTCATACAGTAATTTCCCTTGATTTTATGCCATTTTTGTGTTGGAAATGGTCTAACAATGCTGCTAAATCTAGTAAGACTTAGATTAAGTTCATACAGTAATTTCCCTTGATTTTATGCCATTTTTATGCTGGAAATAGTCTTAAACTGGTGCTAAATCTAGTAAGACTTAGATTAAGTTCATACAGTAATGTCCCTTGATTTTATGCCATTTTTATGCTGGAAATAGGCTAACAATGCTGCTAAATCTAGTAAGACTATGATTAAGTTCATACAGTAATTTCCCTTGATTTTATGCCATTTTATGTTGGAAATAGTCTAACAATGCTGCTAAATCTAGTAAGACTTAGATTAAGTTCATACAGTAATTTCCCTTGATTTTATGCCATTTCTATGTTGGAAATAGGCTAAAACTGTCGTGCTAAATCTAGTAAGACTTAGATTAAGTTCATACAGTAATTTCCCTTTATTTTATGCCATTTTTATGTTTAAAATAGGCTAAACAAATGGTGCTAAATTTAGTAAGACTTAGATTAAGTTCGTACAGTAATTCCTCTTGATTTTATTCCATTTTTATGCTGGAAATTGGCTTAAACTGGTGCTAAATCTCGTAAGACTTAGATTGAGTTCATACAGTAATTTCCCTTGATTTTATGCCATTTTTATGTTGGAAATAGGCTAAACAAATGGTGCTAAATCTACTAAGACTTAGATTAAGTTCATACAGTAATTTCACTTGATTTTATGCCATTTTTATGTTGGAAATAGTCTAAAACTGGTTCTAAATCTCGTAAGACTTAGATTAAGTTCATACAGTAATTTCCCTTAATTTTATGCCATTTTTATGTTGGAAATAGTCTAACAATGCTGCCATATCTAGTAAGACTTACATTAAGTTCATACAGAAATTTCCCTTGATTTTATGCCATTTTTATGTTGGAAATAGTCTAACAATGCTGCTAAATCTAGTAAGACTTAGATTAAGTTCATACAGTAATTTCCCTTGATTTTATGCCATTTTTATGTTGGAAATAGGCTAACAATGCTGCTAAATCTAGTAAGACTTAGATTAAGTTCATACAGTAATTTCCCTTGATTTTATGCCATTTTTATGTTGGAAATAGGCTAACAATGCTGCTATATCTAGTAAGACTTAGATTAAGTTCATACAGTAATTTCCCTTGATTTTATGCCATTTTTATGTTGGAAATAGTCTAACAATGCTGCTAAATCTAGTAAGACTTAGATTAAGTTCATACAGTAATTTCCCTTGATTTTATGCCATTTTTATGTTGGAAATAGTCTAACAATGCTGCTAAATCTAGTAAGACTTAGATTAAGTTTATACAGTAATTTCCCTTGATTTATTGCCATGTTTATGCTGGAAATAGGCTAAAACTGGTGCTAAAATCTAGTAAGACTTAGATTAAGTTCATACAGTAATTTCCCTTGGTTTTATGCCATTTTTATGTTAGAAAAAAGGTTAAAACTGGTGCTAAATCTCGTAAGACTAAGATTAAGTTCATACAGTAATTTCCCTTGATTTTATGCCATTTTTATGTTGGAAATAGTCTAACAATGGTGCTAAATCTAGTAAGACTATGATTAAGTTCATACAGTGATTTCCCTTGATTTTATGCCATTTTTATGTTGGAAATAGTCTAACAATGCTGCTAAATCTAGTAAGACTTAGATTAAGTTCATACAGTAATTTCCCTTTATTTTATGCCATTTTTATGTTGGAAATAGTCTAACAATGCTGCTAAATCTAGTAAGACTTAAATTAATTTCATACAGTAATTTCCCTTGATTTTATGCCATTTTTATGTTGGAAATTGTCTAACAATGCTGCTTAATTTAGTAAGACTTAGATTAAGTTCATACAGTAATTTCCCTTTATTTTATGCCATTTTTATGTTGGAAATAGTCTAACAATGCTGCTAAATCTAGTAATACTTAGATTGAGTTCATACAGTAATTTCCCTTGATTTTATGCCATTTTTGTGTTGGAAATAGTCTAACAATGCTGCTAAATCTAGTAAGACTTAGATTAAGTTCATACAGTAATTTCCCTTGATTTTATGCCATTTTCATGCTGGAAATAGTCTTAAACTTGTGCTAAATCTAGTAAGACTTAGATTAAGTTCATACAGTAATTTCCCTTGATTTTATGCGATTTTTATATTGGAAATAGGCTAAACTATTGTGCTAAATCTAGTAAGACTTAGATTAAGTTCATACAGTAATTTCCCTTGATTTTATGCCATTTTTATGTTTAAAATAGGCTAAACAAATGGTGCTAAATCTAGTAAGACTTAGATTAAGTTCATACAGTAATTTCCCTTGATTTTATGCAATATTTATGCTGGAAATTGGCTTAAACTGGTGCTAAATCTCGTAAGACTTAGATTAAGTTCATACAGTAATTTCCCTTGATTTTATGCCATTTTTATGTTGGAAATAGGCTAAACAAATGGTGCTAATTCTAGTAAGACTTAGATTAAGTTCATACAGTAATTTCCGTGTATTTTATGCCATTTTTATGTTGAAAATATTCTAAACAAACGGTGCTAAATCTAGTAAGACTTAGATTAAGTTCATACAGTAATTTCCCTTGATTTTATGCCATTTTTATGTTGGAAATAGTCTAACAATGCTGCTAAATCTAGTAAGACTTAGATTAAGTTCATACAGAAATTTCCCTTGAGTGTATGCCATTTTTATGATGGAAATAGTCTAACAATGCTGCTAAATCTAGTAAGACTTAGATTAAGTTCATACAGTAATTTCCCTTGATTTTATGCCATTTTTATGTTGGAAATAGGCTAAACAAATGGTGCTAAATCTAGTAAGACTTAGATTGAGTTCATACAGTAATTTCCCTTGATTTTATGCCATTTTTATGCTGGAAATAGTCTAACAATGCTGCTAAATCTAGTAAGACTTAGATTAGGTTCATACAGTAATTTCCCTTGATTTTATGCCATTTTTATGCTGGAAATAGGGTTAAACTGGTGCTAAATCTCGTAAGACTTAGATTAAGTTTATACAGTAATTTCCCTTGATTTTATGCCATTTTTATGTTGGAAATAGGCTAAGCAAATTGTGCTAAATCTAGTAAGACTTAGATTAAGTTCATACAGTAATTTCCCTTGATTTTATGCCATTTTTATGTTTAAAATAGGCTAAACAAATGGTGCTAAATCTAGTAAGACTTAGATTAAGTTCATACAGTAATTTCCCTTGATTTTATGCCATTGTTATGTTGGAAATAGTCTAACAATGCTGCTAAATCTAGTAAGACTTAGCTTAAGTTCATACAGTAATTCCCCTTGATTTTATGCCATTTTTATGCTGGAAATGGTCTTAAACTGGTGCTTAATCTAGTAAGACTTAGATTAAGTTCATACAGTAATATCCCTTGATTTTATGCCATTTTTATGTTGGAAATAGTCTAACAATGCTGCTAAATCTAGTAAGACTATGATTAAGTTCATACAGTAATTTCCCTTGATTTTATGCCATTTTTATGTTGGAAGTAGTCTAACAATGCTGCTAAATCTAGTAAGACTTAGATTAAGTTCATACAGTAATTCCCCTTGATTTTATGCCATTTTTATGCTGGAAATAGTCTTAAACTGGTGCTTAATCTAGTAAGACTTACATTAAGTTCATACAGTAATTTCCCTTGATTTTATGCCATTTTTATGATGGAAATAGTCTAACAATGCTGCTAAATCTAGTAAGACTAAGATTAAGTTCATACAGTAATTTCCCTTGATTTTATGCCATGTTTATGTTGGAAATAGGCTAAACAAATGGTGCTAAATCTAGTAAGACTTAGATTAAGTTCATACAGTAATTTCCCTTGATTTTATGCCATTTTTATGTTTAAAATAGGCTAAACAAATGGTGCTAAATCTAGTAAGACTTAGATTAAGTTCATACAGTAATTCCCCTTGATTTTATGCAATTTTTATGCTGGAAATTGGCTTAAACTGGTGCTAAATCTCGTAAGACTTAGATTAAGTTCATACAGTAATTTCCCTTGATTTTATGCCATTTTTATGTTGGAAATAGGCTAAACACATGGTGCTAAATCTAGTAAGACTTAGATTAAGTTAATACAGTAATTTCCCTTGATTTTATGCCATTGTTATGTTGAAAATAGTCTAACAATGCTGCCATATCTAGTAAGACTTACATTAAGTTCATACAGTAATTTCCCTTGAGTGTATGCCATTTTTATGATGGAAATAGTCTAACAATGCTGCTAAATCTAGTAAGACTTAGATTAAGTTCATACAGTAATTTCCCTTGATTTTATGCCATTTTTATGTTGGAAATAGGCTAAACAAATGGTGCTAAATCTAGTAAGACTTAGATTAAGTTCATACAGTAATTTCCCTTGATTTTATGTCATTTTTATGTTGGAAATAGTCTAACAATGCTGCTAAATCTAGTAAGACTTAGATGAAGTTCATACAGTAATTTCCCTATATTTTATGCCATTTATATGTTTGAAATAGGCTAAACAAATGGTGCTAAATCTAGTAAGACTTAGATTAAGTTCATACAGTAATTTTCCTTGATTTTAGGCCATTTTTATGATGGAAATAGTCTAACAATGCTGCTAAATCTAGTAAGACTTAGATTAAGTTCATACAGTAATTTCCCTTGATTTTATGCCATTTTTATGTTGGAAATAGGCTAACAATGCTGCTAAATCTAGTAAGACTTAGATTAAGTTCATACAGTAATCTCCCTTGATTTTATGCCATTTTTATGCTGGAAATAGTCTAACAATGCTGCTAAATCTAGTAAGACTTAGATTAAGTTCATACAGTAATTTCCCTTGATTTTATGCCATTTTTATGCTGGAAATAGGGTTAAACTGGTGCTAAATCTCGTAAGACTTAGATTAAGTGTATACAGTAATTTCCCTTGATTTTATGCCATTTTTATGGTAGAAATAGGCTGAACAAATGGTGCTAAATTAAGTAAGACTTAGATTAAGTTCATACAGTAATTTCCCTTGATTTTAGGCCATTTTTATCTTGGAAATAGTCTAACAATGCTGCTAAATCTAGTAAGACTTAGATTAAGTTAATACAGTAATTTCCCTTGATTTTATGCCATTTTTATGTTGGAAATAGTCTAACAATGCTGCTAAATCTAGTAAGACTTAGATTAAGTTCATACAGTAATTTCCCTTGATTTTATGCCATTTTTATGTTGGAAATAGGCTAAACACATGGTGCTAGGTCTAGTAAGACTTAGATTAAGTTCATACAGTAATTTCCCTTGATTTTTTTCAATTTTTATGTTGGAAATAGTCTAAAACTTGTGCTAAATCTCGTAAGACTTAGATTAAGTTCATACAGTAATTTCCCTATATTTTATGCCATTTTTATGTTGGAAATAGTCTAACAATGCTGCTAAATCTAGTAAGACTATGATTAAGTTCATACAGTAATTTCCCTTGATTTTATGCCATTTTTATGTTGGAAATAGTCTAACAATGCTGCTAAATCTAGTAAGACTATGATTAAGTTCATACAGTAATTTCCCTTGATTTTATGCCATGTTTATGTTGGAAATAGGCTAAACAAATGGTGCTAAATCTAGTAAGACTTAGATTAAGTTCATACAGTAATTTCCCTTGATTTTATGCCATTTTTATGTTTAAAATAGGCTAAACAAATGGTGCTAAATCTAGTAAGACTAAGATTAAGTTCATACAGTAATTCCCCTTGATTTTATGCCATTTTTATGCTGGAAATTGGCTTAAACTGGTGCTAAATCTCGTAAGACTTAGATTAAGTTCATACAGTAATTTCCCTTGATTTTATGCCATTTTTATGTTGGAAATAGGCTAAACATATGGTGCTAAATCTAGTAAGACTTAGATTAAGTTAATACAGTAATTTTCCTTGATTTTATGCCATTTTTATGTTGAAAATAGTCTAACAATGCTGCCATATCTAGTAAGACTTACATTAAGTTCATACAGTAATTTCCCTTGAGTGTATGCCATTTTTATGATGGAAATAGTCTAACAATGCTGCTAAATCTAGTAAGACTTAGATTAAGTTCATACAGTAATTTCCCTTGATTTTATGCCATTTTTATGTTGGAAATAGGCTAAACAAATGGTGCTAAATCTAGTAAGACTTAGATTAAGTTCATACAGTAATTTCCCTTGATTTTATGCCATTTTTATGTTGGAAATAGTCTAACAATGCTGCTAAATCTAGTAAGACTTACATTAAGTTCATACAGTAATTTCCCTATATTTTATGCCATTTATATGTTTGAAATAGGCTAAACAAATGGTGCTAAATCTAGTAAGACTTAGATTAAGTTCATACAGTAATTTTCCTTGATTTTAGGCCATTTTTATGTTGGAAATAGTCTAACAATGCTGCTAAATCTAGTAAGACTTAGATTAAGTTCATACAGTAATTTCCCTTGATTTTATGCCATTTTTATGTTGGAAATAGTCTAACAATGCTGCTAAATCTAGTAAGACTTAGATTAAGTTCATACAGTAATTTCCCTTGATTTTATGCCATTTTTATGGTAGAAATAGGCTAAACAAATGGTGCTAAATTAAGTACGACTTAGATTAAGTTCATACAGTAATTTCCCTTGATTTTAGGCCATTTTTATCTTGGAAATAGTCTAACAATGCTGCTAAATCTAGTAAGACTTAGATTAAGTTAATACAGTAATTTCCCTTGATTTTATGCCATTTTTATGTTGGAAATAGTCTAACAATGCTGCTAAATCTAGTAAGACTTAGATTAAGTTCATACAGTAATTTCCCTTGATTTTATGCCATTTTTATGCTGGATGTAAACTAAAACTGGTGCTAAATCTCGTAAGACTTAGATTAAGTTCATACAGTAATTTCCCTTGATTTTATGCCATTTTTATGTTGGAAATAGGCTAAACACATGGTGCTAGGTCTAGTAAGACTTAGATTAAGTTCATACAGTAATTTCCCTATATTTTATGCCATTTTTATGTTGGAAATAGTCTAACAATGCTGCTAAATCTAGTAAGACTATGATTAAGTTCATACAGTAATTTCCCTATATTTTATGCCATTTATATGTTTGAAATAGGCTAAACAAATGGTGCTAAATCGAGTAAGACTTAGATTAAGTTCATACAGTAATTTTCCTTGATTTTAGGCCATTTTTATGTTGGAAATAGTCTAACAATGCTGCTAAATCTAGTAAGACTTAGATTAAGTTCATACAGTAATTTCCCTTGATTTTATGCCATTTTTATGTTGGAAATAGTCTAACAATGCTGCTAAATCTAGTAAGACTTAGATTAAGTTCATACAGTAATCTCCCTTGATTTTATGCCATTTTTATGCTGGAAATAGTCTAACAATGCTGCTAAATCTAGTAAGACTTAGATTAAGTTCATACAGTAATTTCCCTTGATTTTATGCCATTTTTATGCTGGAAATAGGGTTAAACTGGTGCTAAATCTCGTAAGACTTAGATTAAGTGTATACAGTAATTTCCCTTGATTTTATGCCATTTTTATGGTAGAAATAGGCTAAACAAATGGTGCTAAATTAAGTACGACTTAGATTAAGTTCATACAGTAATTTCCCTTGATTTTAGGCCATTTTTATCTTGGAAATAGTCTAACAATGCTGCTAAATCTAGTAAGACTTAGATTAAGTTAATACAGTAATTTCCCTTGATTTTATGCCATTTTTATGTTGGAAATAGTCTAACAATGCTGCTAAATCTAGTAAGACTTAGATTAAGTTCATACAGTAATTTCCCTTGATTTTATGCCATTTTTATGCTGGATGTAAACTAAAACTGGTGCTAAATCTCGTAAGACTTAGATTAAGTTCATACAGTAATTTCCCTTGATTTTATGCCATTTTTATGTTGGAAATAGGCTAAACACATGGTGCTAGGTCTAGTAAGACTTAGATTAAGTTCATACAGTAATTTCCCTATATTTTATGCCATTTTTATGTTGGAAATAGTCTAACAATGCTGCTAAATCTAGTAAGACTATGATTAAGTTCATACAGTAATTTCCCTTGATTTTATGCCATTTTTATGTTGGAAATAGTCTAACAATGCTGCTAAATCTAGTAAGACTTAGATTAAGTTCATACAGTAATTTCCCTTGATTTTATGCCATTTTTATGTTGGAAATAGGCTAAACTATCGTGCTAAATCTCGTAAGACTTAGATTAAGTTCATACAGTAATTTCCCTTGATTTTATGTCATTTTTATGTTTAAAATAGGCTTAACAAATTGTGCTAAATCTAGTAAGACTTAGATTAAGTTCATACAGTAATTCCCCTTGATTTTATGCCATTTTTATGCTGGAAATTCGCTTAAACTGGTGCTAAATCTCGTAAGACTTAGATTAAGTTCATACAGTAATTTCCCTTGATTTTATGCCATTTTTATGTTGGAAATAGGCTAAACACATGGTGCTAAATCTAGTAAGACTTAGATTAAGTTCATACAGTAATTTCCCTTGATTTTATGCCATTTTTATGTTGGAAATAGTCTAACAATGCTGCCATATCTAGTAAGACTTACATTAAGTTCATACAGTAATTTCCCTTGAGTGTATGCCACTTTTATGATGGAAATAGTCTAACAATGCTGCTAAATCTAGTAAGACTTAGATTAAGTTCATACAGTAATTTCCCTTGATTTTATGCCATTTTTATGTTGGAAATAGGCTAAACAAATGGTGCTAAATCTCGTAAGACTTAGATTAAGTTCATACAGTAATTTCCCTTGATTTTATGCCATTTTTATGTTGGAAATAGTCTAACAATGCTGCTAAATCTAGTAAGACTTAGATTAAGTTCATACAGTAATTTCCCTTGATTTTATGCCATTTTTATGTTGGAAATAGTCTAACAATGCTGCTAAATCTCGTAAGACTTAGATTAAGTTCATACAGTAATCTCCCTTGATTTTATGCCATTTTTATGCTGGAAATAGTCTAACAATGCTGCTAAATCTAGTAAGACTTAGATTAAGTTCATACAGTAATTCCCCTTGATTTTATGCCATTTTTATGCTGGAAATTGGCTTAAACTGGTGCTAAATCTCGTAAGACTTAGATTAAGTTCATACAGTAATTTCCCTTGATTTTATGCCATTTTTATGTTGGAAATAGGCTTAACAAATGGTGCTAAATCTAGTAAGACTTAGATTAATTCATACAGTAATTCCCATTGATTTTATGCCATTTTTATGCTGGAAATTGGCTTAAACTGGTGCTAAATCTCGTAAGACTTAGATTAAGTTCATACAGTAATTTCCCTTGATTTTATGCCATTTTTATGTTGGAAATAGGCTAAACACATGGTGCTAAATCTAGTAAGACTTAGATTAAGTTCATACAGTAATTTCCCTTGATTTTATGCCATTTTTATGTTGGAAATAGTCTAACAATGCTGCCATATCTAGTAAGACTTACATTAAGTTCATACAGTAATTTCCCTTGAGTGTATGCCACTTTTATGATGGAAATAGTCTAACAATGCTGCTAAATCTAGTAAGACTAAGATTAAGTTCATACAGTAATTTCCCTTGATTTTATGCCATTTTTATGTTGGAAATAGGCTAAACAAATGGTGCTAAATCTAGTAAGACTTAGATTAAGTTCATACAGTAATTTCCCTTGATTTTATGCCATTTTTATGTTGGAAATAGTCTAACAATGCTGCTAAATCTCGTAAGACTTAGATTAAGTTCATACAGTAATTTCCCTTGATTTTATGCCATTTTTATGC